>NC_084583.2:23702500-23995000 GCF_033978685.3 Nerophis lumbriciformis | reverse complement strand
TTTCACGACGGGAGGACAACAGGGTGACAAGAACTAAATCATCCAGACTAGAGATACATTGTATTATTATGTTTATCTTACCTAAAAATAAATATATTCACTAATTAAAAAAACCAAAAACATTTTTACTATATTTTGCTAAAAACATCAAAATTAATTGTATTTTTATTTGTATTTTTTCTGACTCCTTATTATAGAATTATACATTAAAATAAACATATTTGAAATCATTAATTTTAAATGATCATAATAATTCATTTAAAATGACCATATTTAATTATTAAAATAATTGCTTGTTTATCAACAACTTTAGCATTTTATTCATTACATTTTGAAGCTCTCAGAAGCCAAGTTATGTTATATTCCTTAATATTTATTTATGCAAGTTTGAAGTATCAATCATATAAACACAGTTTTAATTGCATACTTTCAGGATGTAGATATATATATATATATATATATATATATATATATATATATATATATATATATATGTATGAAATACTTGACTTGGTGAATTCTAGCTGTCAAGAACTCCTCCCCTCTTAACCACGCCCCGCCCCAACCCTGACCACGCCCCCTGGCCCCCCACCTCCCGAAATCGGAGGTCTCAAGGTTGGCAAGTATGTAGGAGAGTTTTAACTTGCACTTACAGATGTAGCGACCAACTGTAGTTACCAAGGTGGTTTCCGAAGTGTTCCTCAGCCCACGTGGTGATATCCTTTACACACCGATGTCGCTGCTTACGTGCAGTGATTTCTCCAGATTCTCTGAACCCTTTGATGATATTACGGACCTGTCAGGACTTGATCTTGGGTGTTTGCTTTTCCAGGATGCAACGGAAAGTTGGCTCGTGCGAGACGGGAATGAAGGTACATGATTTATTATTATCAAAAAAAAGAATAAATGAAAGCGCGCACAGTGGCGGAGAATAAACTATGAAACCAAAAGACTATAGCAAAAAAAGTACAAACAAAAAACACGCACAGTGGCGGAGAACAAACTATGAAACCAAAAAGACTATAAATATGGAACAAAAACTTACTTGGCTTGGACAAAAAAGGAGCAGCGTGAACATGGACATGAAACAAGGGACAGAGCATAAATGTGGTGTGAGGTCGTCAGGACGAACAACAGAAAATGAATGAACTTAAATACTATGGACATGATTAGTGAAAGCAGGTGCGTGACTCAAAACGTGAAACAGGTGCGTGACGTGACAGGTGAAAACTAATGGTTGCTATGGTGACAAATAAGAGTGCACAATGAGTCCAAACGTGGAACAGGTGAAACTAATGGGGTAATCATGGAAACAAGACAAGGGAGTGAAAAGACAGAAACTAAAGAGTCCTATAACTAAACAAAAACATGACTTAACACAAAACATGATTACACAGACATGACAGGACCGTAGATGGTGAAATCCCTAAAATCCTCGCAATAGCTGGTTGAGAAAGGTTTTTTCTTAAACTGTTCAACAATTTGCTCACGCATTTGTGGACAAAGTGGGTGACTCTCGCCCCATCCTTGTTTGTGAATGACTGAGCATTTCATGGAATCTACTTTTATACCCAATCATGGCACCCACCTGTTCCCAATTTGCCTGTTCACCTGTGGGATGTTCCAAATAAGTGTTTGATGAGCATTCCTCAACTTTATCAGTATTTATTGCCACCTTTCCCAACTTCTTTGTCACGTGTTGCTGGCATCAAATTCTAAAGTTAATGATTATTTGCAAAAAAAAAAATGTTTTATCAGTTTGAACATCAAATATGTTCAACTGAATATGGGTTGAAAATGATTTGCAAATCATTGTATTCCGTTTATATTGACATCTAACACAATTTCCCAACTCATATGGAAACGGGGTTTGTAATACCGGTATACCGTACTGATGCGTCATCTATGTTGCTGCTTCTTGATCTTAGCGCTGCTTTCGATACCGTCGATCATAACGTTTTATTAGAGCGTATCAAAACACGTATTGGTATGTCAGACTTAGCCTTGTCGTGGTTTAACTCTTATCTTACTGACAGGATGCAATGCGTCTCCCATAATAATGTGACCTCGGACTATGTTAAGGTAACGTGCGGAGTTCCTCAGGGTTCGGTTCTTGGCCCTGCACTCTTTTGTATCTACATGCTGCCGCTAGGCGACATCATACGCAAATACGGTGTTAGCTTTCATTGTTATGCTGATGACAGCCAACTCTACATGCCCCTAAAGCTGACCAACACGCCGGATTGTAGTCAGCTGGAGGCGTGTCTTAATGAAATTAAACAATGGATGTCCGCTAACTTCTTGCAACTCAACGCCAAGAAAACGGAAATGCTGATTATCGGTCCTGCTAAACACCGACATTTATTTAATAATACCACCTTAACATTTGACAACCAAACAATTACACAAGGCGAATCAGTAAAGAATCTGGGTATTATCTTCCACCCAACTCTCTCCTTTGAGTCACACATTAAGAGTGTTACTAAAACGGCCTTCTTTCATCTCCGTAATATCGCTAAAATTCGTTCTATTTTATCCACTAGCGACGCTGAGATCATTATTCATGCGTTCGTTACGTCTCGTCTCGACTACTGTAACGTATTATTTTCGGGTCTCCCTATGTCTAGCATTAAAAGATTACAGTTGGTACAAAATGCGGCTGCTAGACTTTTGACAAGAACAAGAAAGTTTGATCATATTACGCCTATACTGTATATACCTTTATATACCGTATTTTCCGCACTATTAGCCGCACCTAAAAACCACAAATTTACTCAAAAGCTGACAGTGCGGCTTATAACCCGATGCGCTTTATATATGGATTAATATTAAGATTCATTTTCATAAAGTTTCGGTCTCGCAACTACGGTAAACAGCCGCCATCTTTTTTCCCCGTAGAAGAGGAAGTGCTTCTTCTTCTACGCAAGCAACCGCCAAGGTAAGCACCCGCCCCCATAGAACAGGAAGCGCTTCTTCTTCTACTGTAAGCAACCACCCGCCCCGCGTAGAAGAAGAAGAAGCGCGCGGATATTACGTTTCATTTCCTTTGTGTGTTTACATCTGTAAAGACCACAAAATGGCTCCTACTAAGCGACAGGTTTCCGGTTCATGAAAAGACGCAATCTCTCCATCCGCACACGGACTACTATTTCACAGCAACTGCCTAAAGACTTTCAAGAAAAGCTGGCTACTTTCCGTGCATATTGTAAAAACAAGATAGCTGAAAAAAAGATCCGGCCAGAGAACATTATCAACATGGACGAGGTTCCACTGACTTTTGATATTCCTGTGAACCGCACTGTGGATACAACGGGAGCACGTACGGTGAATATTCGCACCACAGGGAATGAGAAGTCATCCTTCACTGTGGTTCTAGCTTGCCATGCTAATGGCCAGAAACTTCCACCCATGGTGATATTCAAAAGGAAGACCTTGCCAAAAGAGACCTTTCCAGCCGGCGTCATCATAAAAGCTAACTCGAAGGGATGGATGGATGAAGAAAAGATGAGCGAGTGGTTAAGGGAAGTTTACGCGAAGAGGCCGGGTGGCTTTTTTCACGCAGCTCCGTCCATGTTGATATACGACTCCATGCGCGCCCACATCACGCTGGTTTGTAATATATTATTAAAGTTTGACTGACCTATCTGACTGTTTTTTTGACATTCCTTTAGCGCAGTTAGATGCGGCTTATAACACGGGGCGGCTTATAGGTGGACAAAGTTTTGAAATATGCCGTTCATTGAAGGCGCGGCTTATAACCCAGGGCGGCTTATGGTGCGGAAAATACGGTACATATATACTTATATATATATACCTATACTGGCTCACCTGCACTGGCTTCCTGTGCACTTAAGATGTTACTTTAAGGTTTTACTACTTACGTATAAAATACTACACGGTCTAGCTCCGTCCTATCTTGTCGATTGCATTGTACCATATGTCCCGGCAAGAAATCTGCGTTCAAAGAACTCCGGCTTATTAGTGATTCCCAGAGCCCAAAAAAAGTCTGCGGGCTATAGAGCGTTTTCTATTGGGGCTCCAGTACTATGGAATGCCCTCCCGGTAACAATTAGAGATGCTACCTCAGTAGAAGCATTTAAGTCCCATCTTAAAACTCATTTGTATACTCTAGCCTTTAAATAGCACCCCTGTTAGACCAGTTGATCTGCCGTTTCTTTTCTTTTCTCCTCTGCTCCCCTTTTCCTTGTGGAGGGGGGGGGGGGGGGGGGCACAGGTCCGGTGGCCATGGATGAAGTGCTGGCTGTCCAGAGTCGAGACCCGGGGTGGACCGCTCGCCTGTGCATCGGTTGGGAACATCTCTGCGCTGCTGACCCGTCTCCGCTCGGGATGGTGTCCTGTTGGCCCCACTATGGACTGGACTCTTACTATTATGTTGGATCCACTATGGACTGGACTCTCACACTATTATGTTAGATCCACTATGGACTGGACTCTCACTAATATGTTAGATCCACTATGGACTGGACTCTCACAATATTATGTTAGATCCACTATGGACTGGACTCTCACTATTATGTTAGATCCACTATGGACTGGACTCTCACTATTATGTTAGATCCACTATGGACTGGACTCTCACAATATTATGTTAGATCCACTATGGACTGGACTCTCACTATTATGTTAGATCCACTATGGACTGGACTCTCACTATTATGCTAGATCCACTATGGACTGGACTCTCACAATATTATGTTAGATCCACTATGGACTGGACTCTCACTATTATGTTAGATCCACTATGGACTGGACTCTCACTATTATGTTAGATCCACTATGGACTGGACTCTTACTATTATGTTGGATCCACTATGGACTGGACTCTCACACTATTATGTTAGATCCACTATGGACTGGACTCTCACTATTATGTTAGATCCACTATGGACTGGACTCTCACTATTATGTTAGATCCACTATGGACTGGACTCTCACTATTATGTTAGATCCACTATGGACTGGACTCTCACTATTATGTCAGATCCACTATGGACTGGACTCTCACAATATTATGTTAGATCCACTATGGACTGGACTCTCACTATTATGTTAGATCCACTATGGACTGGACTCTCTGGGGCGGCATGGCGTAGTGGGTAGAGCAACCGTGCCAGAAACCTGAGGGTTGCAGGTTCGCTCCCCGCCTCTTACCATCCAAAAATCGCTGCCGTTGTGTCCTTGGGCGGGACACTTCACCCTTTGCCCCCGGTGCCACTCACACCGGTGAATTGAATGATGAATGATAGGTGGTGGTCGGAGGGGCCGTTGGCGCAAATTGCAGCCACGCTTCTGTCAGTCTACCCCAGGGCAGCTGTGGCTATGAAAGTAGCTTACCACCACCAAGTGTGAATGAATGATGGGTTCCACATGTAAAGCGACTTTGGGTACTTAGAAAAGCGCTATATAAATCCCAGTTATTATTACTATTATTATGTTGGATCCACTATGGACTGGACTCTTACTATTATGTTAGATCCACTATGGACTGGACTCTCACAATATTATGTTAGATCCACTATGGACTGGACTCTCACTATTATGTTAGATCCACTATGGACTGGACTCTCACTATTATGTTAGATCCACTATGGACTGGACTCTCACTATTATGTTAGATCCACTATGGACTGGACTCTCACAATATTATGTTAGATCCACTATGGACTGGACTCTCACTATTATGTTAGATCCACTATGGACTGGACTCTCACAATATTATATTAGATCCACTATGGACTGGACTCTCACTATTATGTTAGATCCACTATGGACTGGACTCTCACTATTATGTTAGATCCACTATGGACTGGACTCTTACTATTATGTTGGATCCACTATGGACTGGACTCTCACAATATTATGTTAGATCCACTATGGACTGGACTCTCACTAATATGTTAGATCCACTATGGACTGGACTCTCACAATATTATGTTAGATCCACTATGGACTGGACTCTCACAATATTATGTTAGATCCACTATGGACTGGACTCTCACTATTATGTTAGATCCACTATGGACTGGACTCTCACTATTATGCTAGATCCACTATGGACTGGACTCTCACAATATTATGTTAGATCCACTATGGACTGGACTCTCACTATTATGTTAGATCCACTATGGACTGGACTCTCACTATTATGTTAGATCCACTATGGACTGGACTCTTACTATTATGTTGGATCCACTATGGACTGGACTCTCACACTATTATGTTAGATCCACTATGGACTGGACTCTCACTATTATGTTAGATCCACTATGGACTGGACTCTCACTATTATGTTAGATCCACTATGGACTGGACTCTCACAATATTATGTTAGATCCACTATGGACTGGACTCTCACTATTATGTTAGATCCACTATGGACTGGACTCTCTGGGGCGGCATGGCGTAGTGGGTAGAGCAACCGTGCCAGAAACCTGAGGGTTGCAGGTTCGCTCCCCGCCTCTTACCATCCAAAAATCGCTGCCGTTGTGTCCTTGGGCGGGACACTTCACCCTTTGCCCCCGGTGCCACTCACACCGGTGAATTGAATGATGAATGATAGGTGGTGGTCGGAGGGGCCGTTGGCGCAAATTGCAGCCACGCTTCTGTCAGTCTACCCCAGGGCAGCTGTGGCTATGAAAGTAGCTTACCACCACCAAGTGTGAATGAATGATGGGTTCCACATGTAAAGCGACTTTGGGTACTTAGAAAAGCGCTATATAAATCCCAGTTATTATTACTATTATTATGTTGGATCCACTATGGACTGGACTCTTACTATTATGTTAGATCCACTATGGACTGGACTCTCACAATATTATGTTAGATCCACTATGGACTGGACTCTCACTATTATGTTAGATCCACTATGGACTGGACTCTCACACTATTATGTTAGATCCACTATGGACTGGACTCTTACTATTATGTTGGATCCACTATGGACTGGACTCTCACAATATTATGTTAGATCCACTATGGACTGGACTCTCACTATTATGTTAGATCCACTATGGACTGGACTCTCACACTATTATGTTAGATCCACTATGGACTGGACTCTCACTATTATGTTGGATCCACTATGGACTGGACTCTCACTATTATGTTAGATCCACTATGGACTGGACTCTCACACTATTATGTTAGATCCACTATGGACTGGACTCTCACTATTATGTTAGATCCACTATGGACTGGACTCTCACTATTATGTTAGATCCACTATGGACTGGACTCTCACACTATTATGTTAGATCCACTATGGACTGGACTCTCACTATTATGTTAGATCCACTATGGACTGGACTCTCACACTATTATGTTAGATCCACTATGGACTGGACTCTCACTATTATGTTAGATCCACTATGGACTGGACTCTCACACTTGTGATTTAGGGCTATATAAATAAACATTGATTGTTTGATTGATTGAACCCTACTTTGTTGTGAGCCTTTTCTCAATAGTTGTGTCCACCCTCTGCCCCGTCCTCCAGGGGTAATTTGGTCGTAAGGAAGCGAGGTAGAAAGTTAGACAGAACGCCGAGGGACTAAAAGTAGCAAATAACTGTCAGGAGGCAGCATGTCTCCTTCAGTGTTAGGTGTTTGTGCTGACAAACGCACAAAGGCGACTCCACGGCGCACGCGCATAAATCCAACGCTCTTTGTCTCTTTCCAGACATAGCAGCTCTCAGACCTGAAGCAGAGCTTTCATGGAGTCTGCAAGAACTGTAAGTAGTTATTTGGCAAAGAGCGATTAACCGTGCACCTTCGAACTCAAGTACCGGCGACAATATCTCACTCAGTGCTGGCTGGCAGGACTGGGAACAGATTCTTACCCTGTCCTTAACCAGCAGGAGGATGAGAAAATACCCAAAGAGGGGTCAGTGGTCGGGTCAGGACTCTGGCGACGACCGCCTTCTGTGCATGTGTGTGTGTGGAGATGACTATATCGCCAGGGGGGGTTGCGGATTTATTGCCCAATTCTAACAGAGACACACAGGCCAATGTCAATATTGACCGTCAACCACCCGTGAGCTTGGAGGACATTGCAGACTTCGGTTGGTTCTGGTGTAACACGGAGGAGAGAAGTTGCGGATTAAAGTTGTTTAGATTAAAAAGGCATATTTGCCCAAACACACACAGTCCTCACAATGAACCCGAGGTCACTTTGCAGCAGAGGTGGGTAGTAACGCGCTACATTTACTCCGTTACATCTACTTGAGTAACTTTTGGGATAAATTGGACTTCTAAGAGTAGTTTTAATGCAACATACTTTTACTTTTACTTGAGTATATTTATCAATCAATCAATCAATCAATGTTTATTTATATAGCCCTAAATCGCAAGTGTCTCAAAGGGCTGCACAAGCCACAACGACATCCTCGGTACAGAGCCCACATAAGGGCAAGGAAAAACTCACCCCAGTGGGACGTCGATGTGAATGACTATGAGAAACCTTGGAGAGGACCGCATATGTGGGTAACATATGTGGGTAAAGAATATGAGCCTATACAGAGCATCTATGAGCAGGCAGTTAGGAAAAAAGCTAAGAAAATTATTTCCAACTCACAACACCCACTCTTTCCTGAATATGGAACCCTGCCATCAGGGAGAAGACTCCGGGTCCCACTATGCAAATCTAACCGCCTTAAAATATCATTTGTTCCAGCCTCCATTAAGCTGACCAACAATGTGCAATAGAATTTTAATACATAGGTTAGCACTTTTTTAGCACATAGCACTTTAGCACATAGCACTTTAGAACTAAGCACTTTAGCACACAGCACTTTATCCATGAGCTCTAGTGCAATGCACATTGGTACTTTATCTTTATCTCCATACTGTAGATTTTATGCCTACATCAAAGTGCCACCTATGTCTATCAAGCTCCATGTTCTGATGTTTAAATGTTAGTTGTATGGTTGTGGTTGTGTCTGTGCTTGTGTTTTTGTTCTGTTGTTTTTGGGTATGTTAAGAAAGCAATGATGCACTGTGCCCAAGACAAATTTCCCCGCGGGGACAATAAAGTTGAACCTTGACCTTGACCTTGAACCCCCCCCCCCCCCTCTAGGGAGACCGAATGCAATGGATGTCGAGTGGGTCTAACATAGTATTGTGAGAGTACAGTCCATAGTGGATCCAGCATAACAGAAAGAGTCCAGTCCACAGTGGGGTCAGCAGGAAACCATCCCAAGCGGAGACGGGTCAGCAGCGCAGAGATGTTCCCAACCAATATACAGGCGAGCGGTCCACCCCGGGTCCCGACCCCGGACAGCCAGCACCCCATCCATGGCCACCGGACCTGTGTGTCTCCCCCTCCACAAGGGATAGGGGGGAGCAGAGGAGAAAAGAAAAGAACCGGCAGATCAACTGGTCTAAAAAAAGGGGGGCTATTCAAAGGCTAGAGTATACAAATGAGTTTTAAGATGGGACTTAAATGTTTCTACTGAGGTAGCATCTCTAACTGTTACCAAGAGGGCATTCCATAGTACTGGAGCCCGAATAGAAAACGCTCTATAGCCCGCAGACTTTTTTTGGGCTCTGGGAATCACTAATAAGCCGGAGTTCTTTGAACGCAGATTTCTTGCCGGGACATATGGTACAATGCAATCGACAAGATAGGACGGAGCTAGACCGTGTAGTATTTTATACGTAAGTAGTAAAACCTTAAAGTCGCATCTTAAGTGCACAGGAGGCCAGTGCAGGTGAGCCAGTATAGGTATATATATATGTATGTATATATGTATATAAAGGTATATACAGTATAGGCGTAATATGATCAAACTTTCTTGTTCTTGTCAAAAGTCTAGCAGCCGCATTTTGTACCAACTGTAGTCTTTTAATGCTAGACATAGGGAGACCCGAAAATAATACGTTACAGTAGTCGAGACGAGACGTAACGAACGCATGAATAATGATCTCAGCGTCGCTAGTGGACAAAATGGAACGAATTTTAGCGATATTACGGAGATGAAAGAAGGCCGTTTTAGTAACACTCTTAATGTGTGACTCAAAGGAGAGAGTTGGGTGGAAGATAATACCCAGATTCTTTACTGAGTCGCCTTGTGTAATTGTTTGGTTGTCAAATGTTAAGGTGGTATTATTAAATAAATGTCGGTGTTTAGCAGGACCGATAATCAGCATTTCCGTTTTCTTAGTGTTATAGAGAAGAAACGCTACTTTTACTCCGCTACTTTTATCTACATTCAGCTCGCTACTCGCTACTAATTTTTTATCGATCTGTTAATGCACGCTTTGTTTGTTTTGGTCTGTCAGACAGACCTTCATAGTGCCTGCGTTTCACCAAATACAGTCACTGGTGACGTTTCACTCCGTTCCACCAATCAGATGCAGTCACTGGTGACGTTGGACCAATCAAACAGAGCCAGACGGTCACATGACCTGACTTAAACAAGTTGAAAAACTTATTGGGGTGTTACCATTTAGTGGTCAATTGTACGGAATATGTACTGTACTGTGCAATCTACTAATACAAGTTCCAATCAATCAATCAAAAGTGTGAAGGAAAAAAGATACTTTTTTGTTTCAACCGTACATCCCGTCAAAAGCCTAAAGACTGACTGCACAGTTCCTGTCTTCACAATAAAAGTGCCGCTCCATCGCGCCTGCGCTTTCAAAATAAGAGTCTCCGGAAGCCAGCGCAAACAAGCTAGCAAGCTACGGAGTTTGCCGCCAATGTATTTCTTGTAAAGTGTATAAAAACGAATATGGAAGCTGGACATATAAGAAGCCAAAAACCAACCACTTTCATGTGGTATTTGACAGAAAGGAGGAACTTTTTTCTCTCCTCCATTTGAAAACGTGGACGTTATCATCACTACTGTCTGATTACAATCAATGCAAGTCATCAGAATCAGGTAATACACCAACTTATATTCTTGTCTTCATGAAAGAAAGGAATCTATATGTGTTAAACATGCATGTATATTCATTAAAACACCTTTAACATGTAAACAAAAACGGCAAAATAAATAAATATAAATTATATACTGTATATATCAATGTATGTATATATATATATGTGTATATATATATGTACGTGTATATATATATATGTGTGTGTGTGTGTGTATTAGAGATGCGCGGTTTGCGGGCACAACCGCGGATCGGGCGGATGAAATTAAAAAAAAATAGATTTTATCCGCGGGTCGGGTCGGGTCGGGCGGTTGAAATAAAAAAAAATTAGATTTTAAATAGATTCAGGCGGGTGGCAGTTAAACCAATTGGGAAATATATATACATAGTTAAATGTTGTTACCCACATACGAAAAACGAGCAGGCACCTGCTGCATATGCCACAACAGAAGAAAAAAAAAGAAAAGAGATGGACACTTTTACGGAGCGGAGAAGGGACGCCTCGCCAGGGTCCGGGACCGAGGCCCCTTCCCCCGAGAGGGCCCCACCGGGAGCCGTAGCTGAGGCGATCCGCGAGAAGGGCCCGACGCACGTCCAGGGTCACCACCGCGCCCACCTCACCGACACCCCGCCTCGTCCGCCTTCGCCGCGGCCGGCGTCACGCGCAGCAGGTAAGCAGCTTACCTGCCCGCCACCCCCGTGGCCGGGGGCTCGTAACAGGGGTCACTCCGCGCGCTCCGCCCGCGCAGCTTACCTGCCCGCCACCCCTGTTGCCGGGGGCGTGTAACAGGGGTCACTCCGCGCGCAGGGTGGGGCTCACCCTGGTTGATATAGACAGCAGGACGGTGGCCATGGAAGTCCGAAACCCGCTAAGGAGTGTGTAACAACCCACCTGCCGAATCAACTAGCCCTGAAAATGGATGGCGCTGGATCGTCGGGCCCATACCCGGCCGTCGCCGGCAGCGAGACGCGCTTGGAGGTGCGCTCAGCGCGGCTCCCATATGATTGCGCACTGGTGTGTGTCTGGGCCGTGACAGCGTGGCACGCGAATGTCTGTGCTGCATTGGATCAGTCTCCTTTCTTTAACAGGCAAAAGCTTTATAACCTCACTAATGCCTTGCATCGTCTATATTAGATATATAACAACGGGCGGGTGCGGGCGGGTGTGGTTCTGATCAAATGTTACATCGGGTGGATGGCGGATGGTTGACGACTTTCTGATGCGGTTGCGGATGAAATAATTGCCTATCCGCGCATCTCTAGTGTGTATATATACATATATATATATATATATATATATATATATGTATATATATATATATATATATATATATATATGTGTGTGTGTGTATATGTTACTCATCAGTTACTCAGTACTTGAGTAGTTTTTTCACCACATACTTTTTACTTTTACTCAAGTAAATATTTGGGTGACTACTCCTTACTTTTACTTGAGTAATAAATCTCTAAAGTAACAGTACTCTTACTTGAGTACAATTTCTGGCTACTCTACCCACCTCTGCTTTGCGGTCACTAAAAGGTCCGACATTCGAAAAAAAAAGCATGGTTGCCAAGAATAACACCAAGTCCAAACAAGCCAGACGCCCGTGCACGTCAGCGCCGCTCAAGGGGAACTATGCTATGGCTATACACTAAACGGTCCAGGGTTGGGTTCTACTTTAAACAAGAACCCTCGTCTCCAGCCGGTCCCAAACTGGAACTTTCCTGCCGTACATCCGCTGCTGCGATCCGTGGGATTTTTTTTTTTTTTTTTTCATTTTATTTTGTACTTATTCGGGATTCAATGAACGAGAGCGGTTCAGACTAAACAAGCGGTCGGCCCGTGGCCCCCGAGGGAAGCTGCGTGACGGAACACGGATGAGGCGCATAAAGATGCGGCGAATGAAGCCCATCCCATTTAAAAGGTCAAGTTTTGGGTTTTTTTTGGTTTGTTTTTGCAACTTGCGAGAATAATTGCTCTTTACTCAAAACACTTGTATCTCAAATCTACATATACTTTTGAAATGAATGGAAATACATTTAAATGGTGCTTGTCGCCCCCCCAAAAAGCGCAAATTTAACATGTTACATGTGTTTTAATTAGAAAAATTTACTTTTAGATGACGAATATTGTAAAAAAAAGATGTACTATATTAACATCTACATTATTTTATGAAGTAATGTACAGCATTTACCTAGGAGAGTGGATTTCTACGGTGTCTCCTTACAGCCGCTTCTCCGTCAAACACACCATCAGCGGCTTCTCCATATTTTCATGGATATATGTCCGCCGTTTAAAACCTATTTTAAATGGCGGACGAATATTGTAAAAAAACCAACACAATAGAATGTACTATACTAACATCTACATTATTTTATGAAGTAATGTACAGCAGAGGTCCCCAAACACCGGTACCGGTCCGTGGATCGATTAGTACCGGGCCACACAAGAAATTAAAAAAAAAAAATAATAATAATAATATATATATATATATATATTTATTTTTTATTTTTTTATTAAATCAACATAAAAACACATGACACACTTACAATTAGTGCACCAACCCAAAAAATATTGTTATTAATATTTCTGGTTCCTACATTATATATCAATATATATCAATACATTCAGCAAGGATACAGTCCGTAAGCACACATGATTGTATTTCTTTATGACAAAAAAAACAAAAAAAAACAACGCGACTTATAGTCCGAAATATACGGTACTTTTTAAATAAATGGAAATAAATTTAAACAGTGGTTATAACCCCCCCAAACAGCGCACATTTAACATGTTACATGCGTTTTAATTAGAAAAAATAACTTTTAGATGACAGATATTGTAAAAATATATATATATATATGTAATGAACTATACTAACATCTCCATTATTTTATGAAGGAGAGTGGATTTCAACGGTGTCTCCTTCCAGCCGCTTCTCCGTCAAACACACCATCAGCAGCTTCTCCATATTTTCATGGATAAATGTCCGACATTTAAAACCTATTTTAAATGGCGGACGAATATTGTAAAAAAAAAAAAGAACACAATAGAACGTACTATACTAACAGCTACATTATTTTATGTACAGCATTTACCTTGGAAAGTGGATTTCTACGGTATCTCCTTCCAGCCGCTTCTCCGTCAAACACACCATCAGCAGCTTCTCCATATTTTCATGGATAAATGTCCGCCGTTTAAAACCTATTTTTAAACAGCAGACGAATATTGTAAAAAAAAACCACAATAGAATTACTATTTACATCTATATTATTTAATGAAGTAATGTGGATTTCTACAGTATTTATTTCCAGCCGCTTCTATGTCAAACACACCATCATCAGCTTCTTCATATTTTCATGGATAAATATCCGCCATTTAGACCTTATTTTAACATTCTTGGCTGGCGTTTGATTCGTGGGATTTTTTATTTTATTTTGTACTTATTCGGGATTCAATGAACGAGAGCGGTTCAGACTAAACAAGCGGTCGGCCCGTGGCCCCCGTGGGAAGCTGCGTGACGGAACACGGATGAGGCGCATAAAGATGCGGCGAATGAAGCCCATCCCATTTAAAAGGTCAAGTTTTGGGTTTTTTTTGGTTTGTTTTTGCAACTTGCGAGAGTAATTGCTCTTTACTCAAAACACTTGTATCTCAAATCTACATATACTTTTGAAATGAATGGAAATACATTTAAATGGTGCTTGTCGCCCAACCAAACAGCGCAAATGTAACATGTTACATGTGTTTTAATTAGAAAAAAATTACTTTAAGATGACGAATATTGTAAAAAAACAAAAAACAATATAATGTACAAACCCCGTTTCCATATGAGTTGGGAAATTGTGTTAGATGTAAATATAATTGGAATACAATTATTTTCAAATCCTTTTCTGTTACGATCCGCTACCCGGATCATAGTTTGTTTATGTTTGTGTCACGTGTTTTCAGCACCTTGAGTTTAGTTTGTTTCTGTTGCCATGACGGCAGATTGTACGCACCCGCCTCTGGTTAGTGTTCGGGACGCGCACCTGTTGCCCGGGCACTAATCAGAGGGCTATTTAGTCTTTGCACTGGCCTCACTCGGTCTGGCTTCGTAGTTTGTTCTCACACAACTGTTGACGACGATTATTTACTGTTTCTTAGCTACTAGTTCTCACGCTAGGCTCTTTTGGTTTGCTAGCTCCCACGCTAGCCCGTTTGTTTATTCATCATATTATTTATATTTAAAATAAATAATTTTTCCTACCTGCAAGCTGTGTCCGAAGCCGTCTGCATCCTTGGGAGAACCACACCCGCATCACTATGCGACCACGTCGTCACATTTTCAACCCATATTCAATTGAATGCACTAAAAAGACAACATATTTGATGTTCAAACTCATAAACTTTTTTTTTTTTTTTGCAAATAATAGTTAACTTAGAATTTCATGGCTGCAACACGTGCCAAAGTAGTTGGGAAAGGGCATGTTCACCACTGTGTTACATGGCCTTTCCTTTTAACAACACTCAGTAAACGTTTGGGAACTGAGGAGACACATTTTTGAAGCTTCTCAGGTGGAATTCTTTCCCATTCTTGCTTGATGTACAGCTTAAGTTGTTCAACAGTCCGGGGGTCTCCATTGTGCTATTTTAGGCTTCATAATGCGCCACACATTTTCAATGGGAGACAGGTCTGGACTACAGGCAGGCCAGTCTAGTACCCGCACTCTTTTACTATGAAGCCACGTTGATGTAACACGTGGCTTGGCATTGTCTTGCTGAAATAAGCAGGGGCGTCCATGGTAACGTTGCTTGGATGGCAACATATGTTGCTCCAAAACCTGTATGTACCTTTCAGCATTAATGGTGCCTTCACAGATGTGTAAGTTACCCATGTCTTGGGCATTAATACACCCCCATACCATCACACATGCTGGCTTTTCAACTTTCCGCCTATAACAATCCGGATGGTTCTTTTCCTCTTTGGTCCGGAGGACACGACGTCCACAATTTCCAAAAACAATTTGAAATGTGGACTCGTCAGACTACAGAACACTTTTCCACTTTGTATCAGTCCATCTTAGATGAGCTCAGGCCCAGCGAAGCCGACGGCGTTTCTGGGTGTTGTTGATAAACGGTTTTCGCCTTACATAGGAGAGTTTTAGCTTGCACTTACAGATGTAGCGACCAACTGTAGTTACTGACAGTGGGTTTCTGAAGGGTTCCTGAGCCCATGTGATGATATCCTTTACACACTGATGTCGCTTGTTGATGCAGTACAGCCTGAGAGATCGAAGGTCACGGGCTTAGCTGCTTACGTGCAGTGATTTCTCCAGATTCTCTGAACCCTTTGATGATATTACGGACCGTAGATGGTGAAATCCCTAAATTCCTTGCAATAGCTGGTTGAGAAAGGTTTTTCTTAAACTGTTCAACAATTTGCTCACGCATTTGTTGACAAAGTGGTGACCCTCGCTCCATCCTTGTTTGTGAATGACTGAGCATTTCATGGAATCTACTTTTATACCCAATCATGGCACCCACCTGTTCCCAATTAGCCTGCACACCTGTGGGATGTTCCAAATAAGTGTTTGATGAGCATTCCTCAACTTTATCAGTATTTATTGCCACATTTCCCAAAGTCTTTGTCACGTGTTGCTGCCATCAAATTCTAAAGTTAATGATTATTTGCAAAAAAGTTTGAACATCAAATATGTTGTCTTTGTAGCATATTCAACTGAATATGGGTTGAAAAGGATTTGCAAATCATTGTATTCCGTTTATATTTACATCTGACACAATTTCCCAACTTATATGGAAACGGGGTTTGTACTATACTAACATCTACATTATTTTATGAAGTAATGTACAGCATTTACCTTGGAGAGTGGATTTCTACGGTGTCTCCCTCCAGCCGCTTCTCTGTCAAACACACCATCAGCGGCTTTTCTATATTTTCATGGATAAATGTCCGCCATTTAGAACTTATTTTAAACGACGGACGGAAATTGTAAAAAAAATTAAAAAAAATAAAAAAAACAGCGCAATGTTAACATGTTACATGCGTTTTTAATAGAAAAATGTACTTTTAGATGACGGATATTGTAAAAAAAAAACAAAAAAACAACACAATAGAATGTACTTCTAACATCTCCACTATTTTATGAAGTACCGTATTTTTTGGATTATAAGGCGCACTTAAAATCCTTTCATTTTCTCAAAAATCGACAGTGCGCCTTATAACCCGGTGCGTCTAATGTACGGAATAATTCTGGTTTTGCTTATCGACCTCGAAGCTATTTTGTGATATCAGGAAGTGGCTGGGCCTCCCCCGCTGTTTCTCGTACACAGGTCTTTTTGGCAAGAACATTCTGCAACTTCCTCTGAAGTCAATCAATCTGGGTTACAGGCAGGAGAAGACCCGCCTTGTACTGGAGTTGAGGGAATCAAGAGACGAAGCTGTGAAGAGTGCAGCGGTGATTGTCCGCACTGGACGAAAGTGGAAGGCCCAGGTGGAAGTGGACCAAGCTGTCTCGAGGCTGAAATACAAGGAGATTCTGGGAAGAGTCCAAGACAGCCGGGCAGGACTGGGATGGGGGCAACCAGTCCAGTTCTGGTCCAAAGCCACGAGACAACAGAGGAAGGCCATGGTGGTGGAAGAGGTCACACAAGTGGCGCAAGACCAGTATTGGATCAAGGCCGTATCCCAGGGAAAACAGGGGGCATGGACTCGCTGGGAGGATACCATTCAAAGAGTCATAACCTGGGCCGACATCTGGCGAACTCCTCAATCTCGGCTCAGCTTCCTCGTGAGGGCAGCGTATGACACCCTGCCATGCCCTCGAAACCTCGCCCAGTGGTTCGGAAGCGGGGGCA
This sequence comes from Nerophis lumbriciformis, assembly GCF_033978685.3. Lineage (NCBI taxonomy): Eukaryota > Metazoa > Chordata > Actinopteri > Syngnathiformes > Syngnathidae > Nerophis > Nerophis lumbriciformis. The sequence goes on along the minus strand of NC_084583.2, from coordinate 23,977,243 downwards.
AGTGCTCCCTGTGCAGCAAAGACAATGCAGGACTTAAACACATCCTTTCAGGTTGCAACGTCGCGCTAACGCAGGGGCGCTTCCGGTGGCGACACAATCAGGTGCTGAGGAAGTTGGCAGAGCTGTTGGAGAGATGCAGAGTCGGGGCAAACAACGCCACAGATCCCCATCGGCCAAACATCACTTTCATCAAACCAGGAGAGGTAGGACAGAAGACAGAGGCGGGAAGATCATCACTTCTGCTTACCCCTGGTAAGGGCTGGGAGATGCGCGTTGACCTGGACAAGCAGCTAGTCTTCCCAACTGAGGTAATACAGACAACGCTAAGACCAGACGTTGTGATGTGGTCCTCAGCTGCTAAGAAAGTCCTCATCATTGAACTAACCGTGCCATGGGAGGAGGGAATACCAGTAGCACATGAGTTCAAACGGTCAAAGTACAGCGACCTGGCAGAGGACTGCAAGGGGGGAGGCTGGTCTGCGTCCATTCACCCCGTGGAGATCGGATGCAGGGGCTTCGTAGGAGGTTCTGCGACCCGGCTCCTGCGTGCGGCGGGAATGACCGGTTCCAACCTGAGGAGGGCCATCAAGGAGTTGGCAGAGGAGGCAGAGAAGGCAAGTTTCTGGATGTGGCTAAGAAGGAGGGACAACACTTGGGGCTCAACACCCCATTGAGGTCAGTTGCAGGGAGTGGCGCGGGGAGACGTCCCCGCTTAGCCACTGCCCCCCCACCGCGAGGTGTCCTGGCTTGGGGGCGAAACATCAGTGAACGGTGGCACCAGCTGACGACCCTGCAGCTGACCTCCAAGTGCACTGGAGGAGGTGTGACAGGCAGAGATGCCAAGCAGTTAGGTCTGTACTTATTAATTGTACATGGTGAAATGATAAGTGTGACCAGTAGATGGCAGTCAAACATAAAAGATACGTGTAGACTGCAATATGACTCAAGTAAAGAACGCCAACATTTTATATCTTCCATTGAAAATATCGAACATTACACACGGCGCTGAAAAATCTAGCAAAATGTTTTAGTACGACTTTGGTAAGCTATGAAGCCGCACCGCTTGATGGATTGTCGGCCCATTACGGCTACCGTAGTCAGAGATACAAGTATTACTATGGTGTGTGTATTAGGACCGCAAAATATCACCCACGAGCAGACATATTATCTGGCGTTTTGTTTCGCAATATTACGCAAAACCAACTTTTCTTACCTTCTGGTACCTGCTGATGTGTAGTTGAGATCTGCATAAGTCCTGAAAATTTGCACACGTCCGCCACCGTAGTCCGTGCCGATTCCGTGCCGATTCCGTAGTCTTCTTTTTCTCTATCTTCTTGTTAGGGGACATTCATCCTCTGCGGTTGTCATTTCTAATATAAAGTAGTGTAAAGTTCTAACTTATGTCTCGATATGGAAGCACTAAAAACTACCGGTGTAGTGAGATTACATTATTCATCCAAGGAACTTTAGTTATTAGAGAGGTCTGGCCTTGTTGTTGTTGCACTAGTGAGCCACGGATGAGGAGATGCTGCTCCGTTATTGATTGAAGTAAAGTCTGAATGTCATTAAAAACAGTTAGCTCCATCTTTTGACACTTCTTCCACTCCCGTCCTTGCACGCTACACCGCTACAACAAAGATGTCGGGGGAGAAGACGCTGTCGAAGGTGAGCCACGTAAATAAGACCGCCCACAAAACGGCGCATCCGGAAGCGACTGTCAGAAAGCGACTTGAAGACATACTTGCCAACCCTCCCGAATTTTCCGGGAGACTCCCGAAATTCAGCGCCTCTTCCGAAATCCTCCCGGGACAAATATTCTCCCGAAAATCTCCCGATTTTCAGCCGGAGCTGGAAGCCACGCCCCCTCCAGCTCCATGCGGCCCTGAGTGAGGACAGCCTTTTTTCATGACGGGAGGACAACAGGGTGACAAGAACTAAATCATCCAGACTAGAGATACATTGTATTATTATGTTTATCTTACCTTAAAATAAATATATTTATTAATTAAAAAATAAAAAAAACTAAATACATTTTTACTATATTTTGCTAAAAACATCAAAATTAATTGTATTTTTATTTGTATTTTTTCGTGACTCCTTATTACATCCAGCCATAGAATTATACATTAAAATAAACACATTGGAAATAATTGATTTTAAATTATCATAATAATTCATTTAAAATGACCATATTTAATTATTAAAATAACTGCTTGTTTATCAACAACTTTAGCATTTTATTCATTACATTTTGAAGCTCTCAGAAGCCAAGTTATGTTATATTTTTGAATATTTATTTATGCAAGTTTGAAGTATCAATTATCTAAACACAGTTAGTTTGCATATTTTATATATATACATATATACATATGTCTTAATAAGGTTATCCAAAAAATAGTGCTCGATACCGCAGTAGAGCGCAATATATGTATGTGTGGGAAAAAAAATCACAAGACTATTTCATCTCTACAGGCCTGTTTCATGAGGGGGGGCTCCCTCAATCATCAGGAGATTTTAATGGGAGCATTCACATACCATGGATTATATAGGGCACAGAGTGGGTGGGTACAGGCTGGTGTAGGGGCGTGGTGATCGGCCCCCGGACAGAGCGACTCCAAAACCAACAAAGGTTGCAACTGTCGAAAGAAACCTGATTGCCCTCTCAACGGGGGGTGCTTACAAACATCAGTTGTCTACCAATTTAAGGTAACACGCAAGGACATTAACACATCCGACACATATGTAGGATTAACCGAGGGAGAGTTTAAAACCAGATGGAACAATCACAAGGCTTCTTTCAGGAACCAAAACCTGCGGAATACCACAGAACTCAGCAAACACATTTGGGACCTCAAAGACAATAATGTTGAATATTCAATAACATGGCAAATTCTTGCATCCAGCACACCTTACAATAGTGGTAATAAAAGATGCAACCTATGCTTGAAAGAAAAACTTGTTTATTATTTACCGTCCAGACCTGTCATCCCTCAACAAGCGCAGCGAAATTGTAACAGCATGCCGCCACAGACGGAAACACCTCCTAGGTAACACATGAGCCAATCACCACGCCCCTACACCAGCATGTACCCACCCACTCTGTGCCCTATATAATCCATGGTATGTGAATGCTCTCATTAAAATCTCCTGATGATTGAGGGAACCCCCCCTCATGAAACAGGCCTGTAGAGATGAAATAGTCTTGTGATTTTTTTTCCCACACATACATATATATATATATATATATATATATATATATATATATATATATATATATATATATATATATATATATATATATATATATATATGTGTATGAAATACTTGACTTGGTGAATTCTAGCTGTCAATATACTCCTCCCCTCTTAACCACGCCCCCAACCAAGGTGTCGGTTTCTTTGATGTATTGTAATCCACAGGAAGATTTTGTCTTGACCCGAGTGTCATGTCTGTTGATCATGTTTTGTTTGGCAATGTTCTGTTTGGGTCTTAGACTCGTTTTTGTTCCTGTTTGTGCACTCTTGTTTGTTTTGTTACCATGACAACCATTAGTGTCACCTGTTTCACGTTCGGACTCACGCACCTGTTGCTAATCATGACACATTATTTAAGCTTGCTACTTCTGTTACCTCTACTGCTCATGCCCGTTCATAGAGTTATGCTCCGCTCATGCCACAGTAAGTGTTGTTTTATTTCATGTCCATAGTTTTGCCTTTGTGCGAGTTTTTTGTTTCATAGCCAAGTTTGTTCTCCGCCTTGTGCGCACTCCTTTTGTTTGTTCCTTTTTTGAGTAAATAGTTAAACATGTATTTACCTTCACGCCATGTCCGGTCCAGTTCTGTTGCATCTCGGGAAAATCAATCAATCGATCAATGTTTATTTATGTAGCCCTAAATCACAAGTGTCTCAAAGGGCTGCACGAGCCACAACGACATCCTCGGTACAGAGCCCACATAAGGGCAAGGAAAAACTCACCCCAGTGGGACGTCGATGTGAATGACTATGACTTGGAGAGGACCGCATATGTGGGTAACCCCCCCGCACCCCTCCCAGGGGAAAACAAACCCCACCATAGTGAAGTGAAGTGAAGTGAATTACATTTATATAGCGCCTTTCTCTAGTGACTCAAAGCGCTTTACATAGTGAAACCCAATATCTAAGTTACATTTAAACCAGTGTGGGTGGCACTGGGAGCAGGTGGGTAAAGTGTCTTGCCCAAGGACACAACGGCAATAACTAGGATGGCGGAAGCGGGGATCGAACCTGCAACCCTCAAGTTGCTGGCACGGCTGCTCTACCAACCGAGCTATACCGCCCCATAGTCCACGTCGTGACACCGAGATCTATAAAGCGGAGAGGAAGCAGGGCCTAACCCCCCTCTAGGCACCTTTTCTTTGAACTGTTTAGTGACCAAAGGCAGCGGCTGTTTACGACCCCCCCCGTCCCTTAAAAACAGCTGTTGCCATGTAATCTGGGAAAGTCCAAATAAAAGAGGAGGCGTACAATCTTTCGTCAGAGCGTGGTGGGACACTGTAATTCCGTCTCTGTTTAATTCCTTGCTTCTTTGTCTGTTTAACCCTCTAAGACCCACAGTGATATATTTACAACATTTTTATTTTATTTAAAAAAGGGTTAAAAGTGTTTTCATTTTGCCCCCCATACCACATTAACATAGTCATTGGGGTCTATTGTTCAGTCTAACAAAGACTTTACATTTGAAATTTGTATTTAAGGACCGCCCACAGGCTATAGAATCTCACACAACTTGAAAATCTTCGCAGAGTGACAACCCTTTTCTTTACTGGACCAAATTAATCAAATCAATGCAAGTAGAATGCATCTAATATTTTTTTACTGTGATCTTTATAATGTCTAGAACATGTACCTATGTTATTATTGTGAAATACCTCCAAAAAATATGATTTAGATGATGTTTTATATTGGTTGTATATGTACAACCATGGGTCAATGTGGTAGCAAATATTCCCTTGTGACTAGTTTACCTACCAGGATACTGTGTCGTCTAAATAGATATGTTTTGTCAGGAATCTACAATATATACTTATTACTTCTGTCTGTGCACATTTGCACTTTAATATTGCAAACTAAAAGTAAAAAAAACCATTTAGTTAGGCAGAAGGCTAAACTAAACTATGCATATTTGCTAAGTGCTGCTGCAACTTAGTAAAAGTTTGTTGTTCTAGGATGATAATTGTATTCATGATAAGCATATAGATGTACTGGGAGACAGATACACAGTACCCCCCTGTTGCTGATGTGATCTCCCGCAACAGATTCCAGGCTCTGTTGACATCCTTACATCTAGTCAACAACTTGACAGTGTCTGAGACAGAGAAGAAGGATCAACTCTGGAAAATCAGACCATGGCTTGATTCATTCAGAGAGAAGTGCCTGAAGGTGGTCCCAGAAGAGCACAACTCAGTGGATGAAATGATGATTGCTTTCAAAGGAAGATACAGCAGCATCAAACAATACATGCGGGGCAAACCACACCCATGGGGCTTCAAGGTATGGGTGAGAACTGGAATCTCTGGCATGATGTGTGACTTTGATGTCTACCAAGGGAGCAACAATGGAGTCCGAGCCAAATCTGAACTTGGCTTGTCAGGTGATGTTGTGATGAAGCTTGCTTCAACTCTGCCGGCCGGCCAAAACTACAAGATCTATGCAGACAACTACTTCACATCAGTCCCACTGATCGAGAAGCTCCTTGGGCTTGGCATCCATTATGTGGGTACAGCAAGGCAAGTCCGCATCCCCAATTGCAACCTTGAAGATGACAAGAGCTTGAAGAAGAAAGGGAGAGGAACCTTCGACCACAGAGTGGAGGCAAACCACAACATCTCTGCTGTCAAATGGTTTGACCACATGGCCGTCACACTTGTGTCATCCTTTGCTGGAACGGAACCTGTGCAGAAGATTCAACGCTGGGACAAAGCCAACAAGACCTACATTGAAGTTGAAAGACCGTACATTATGGGTAACTACAATCAGTACATGGGAGGTGTTGATTTGCTGGACTCGTTCACTGCAATATACAAGTTCCGCATCAAATCCCGCCGCTGGTACCTGTACATCTTCTGGCACACCATCACACTTGCTGTGATCCACGCCTGGCTCCTCTACAAGTGCGACTGCCAAGCTCTCAAGGAGAAACCTGAGCTTAACCTGCAAAGGTTCCAAGCAAAGATGGCATCCGTTCTCATTCTGGTGGACACAGTCACTCCAAAGAGAGGACGACCTTCAGGCAATGGCAGCCCAGTCACAAGCAGCCCGGTCACTGGCAAGAGACCATCCTCGGCTCCAACCAGCACCCCATACAAGACATCGTGTGGACACCTGCCAGTGGATGTACGCCACGATCAGATTGGGCATTTACCCAAGAAGACAATGAGAGTTCCGCTGCAGGCATTGCCCTACTGGGTACACCAACACACAATGCCACAAGTGTGAAGTGCGTCTCTGCTTCTCGGACAGCAAGAACTGTTTCCTGGACTTTCACTGCAAGTGAGCATAGTCAGCACATGCATGCTGGTTGCCAGAAGAACAATGCGGAACTTGATCACACCAACAGTGTTGTACACATGACAAATTACCAAAATCATACGCAAAGCCAACTTGTACAGGTAAAAGCCAGTAAATTAGAATATTTTGAAAAACTTGATTTATTTCAGTAATTGCATTCAAAAGGTGTAACTTGTACATTATATTTATTCATTGCACACAGACTGATGCATTCAAATGTTTATTTCATTTAATTTTGATGATTTGAAGTGGCAACAAATGAAAATCCAAAATTCCGTGTGTCACAAAATTAGAATATTACTTAAGGCTAATACAAAAAAGGGATTTTTAGAAATGTTGGCCAACTGAAAAGTATGAAAATGAAAAATATGAGCATGTACAATACTCAATACTTGGTTGGAGCTCCTTTTGCCTCAATTACTGCGTTAATGCGGCGTGGCATGGAGTCGATGAGTTTCTGGCACTGCTCAGGTGTTATGAGAGCCCAGGTTGCTCTGATAGTGGCCTTCAACTCTTCTGCGTTTTTGGGTCTGGCATTCTGCATCTTCCTTTTCACAATACCCCACAGATTTTCTATGGGGCTAAGGTCAGGGGAGTTGGCGGGCCAATTTAGAACAGAAATACCATGGTCCGTAAACCAGGCACGGGTAGATTTTGCGCTGTGTGCAGGCGCCAAGTCCTGTTGGAACTTGAAATCTCCATCTCCATAGAGCAGGTCAGCAGCAGGAAGCATGAAGTGCTCTAAAACTTGCTGGTAGACGGCTGCGTTGACCCTGGATCTCAGGAAACAGAGTGGACCGACACCAGCAGATGACATGGCACCCCAAACCATCACCCAACCATGCAAATTTTGCATTTCCTTTGGAAATCGAGGTCCCAGAGTCTGGAGGAAGACAGGAGAGGCACAGGATCCACGTTGCCTGAAGTCTAGTGTAAAGTTTCCACCATCAGTGATGGTTTGGGGTGCCATGTCATCTGCTGGTGTCGGTCCACTCTGTTTCCTGAGATCCAGGGTCAACGCAGCCGTCTACCAGCAAGTTTTAGAGCACTTCATGCTTCCTGCTGCTGACCTGCTCTACGGAAATGGAGATTTCAAGTTCCAACAGGACTTGGCGCCTGCACACAGCGCAAAATCTACCCGTGCCTCCTCACTTTTTGCAACTTTTTGCAACTCAAAGCGCAACAGTCAGCCGAGAGACAACTCTCAGGTGAAAACGCCCCTCAGGCTGTTTAGTGACCAAAGGCAGCGGCTGTTTACGACCCCCCCTCCCTTAAAAACAGCTGTTGCCATGTAATCTGGGAAAGTCCAAATAAAAGAGGAGGCGTACAATATTTCGTCAGAGCGCTGTAATTCTGTCTCTGTTTAATTCCTTGCTTCTTTGTCTGTTTAATAGATGTCGTCAGTGTTTGAACCTGACAGCTACACTCAAATTGCTCGGTAACGTTCTCGATGATTTATTTCCTTAATTCAACGATCATCGTCCTCTCGGCACTGTCCGCCACGCTCACTTTTTGCAACTTTTTGCAACTCAAAGCGCAACAGTTAGCCGAGAGACAACTCTCAGGTGAAAACGCCCCTCAGGCTGTTTAGTGACCAAAGGCAGCGGCTGTTTACGACCCCCCCTCCCTTAAAAACAGCTGTTGCCATGTAATCTGGGAAAGTCCAAATATAAAAGAGGAGGCGTGCAATATTTCGTCAGAGCGTGGTGGGACACTGTAATTCCGTCTCTGTTTAATTCCTTGCTTCTTTGTCGTCAGTGTCTGAACCTGACAGCTACACTCAAATTGCTCGGTAACGTTCTCGATGATTTATTTCCTTAATTCAACGATCATCGTCCTCTCTGCACTGTCCGCCACGCTCACTTTTTGCAACTTTTTGCAACTCAAAGCGCAACAGTCAGCCGAGAGACAACTCTCAGGTGAAAACGCCCCTCAGGCTGTTTAGTGACAAAAGGCAGCGGCTGTTTACGACCCCCCCTCCCTTAAAAACAGCTGTTGCCATGTAATCTGGGAAAGTCCAAATAAAAGAGGAGGCTTACAATATTTCGTCAGAGCGCTGTAATTCTGTCTCTGTTTAATTCCTTGCTTCTTTGTCTGTTTAATAGATGTCGTCAGTGTCTGAACCTGACAGCTACACTCAAATTGCTCGGTAACGTTCTCGATGATTTATTTCCTTAATTCAACGATCATCGTCCTCTCTGCACTGTCCGTCACCCTCACTTTTTGCAACTCAAAGCGCAACAGTCAGCCGACAGACAACTCTCAGGTGAAAACGCCCCTCAGGCTGTTTAGTGACCAAAGGCAGCGGCTGTTTACGACCCCCCTCCCTTAGAAACAGCTGTTGACATATAATCAGGGAAAGTCCAAATAGAAGAAGAGGCGTACAATCTTTCGTCAGAGCGTGGTGGGACACTGTAATTCTGTCTCTGTTTAATTCCTTGCTTCTTTGTCGTCAGTGTCTGAACCTGACAGCTACACTCAAATTGCTCGGTAACGTTCTCGATGATTTATTTCCTTAATTCAACGATCCTCGTCCTCTCCGCACTGTCCGTCACGCTCACTTTTTGCAACTTTTTGCAACTCAAAGCGCAACAGTCAGCCGAGAGACAACTCTCAGGTGAAAACGCCCCTCAGGCTGTTTAGTGACCAAAGGCAGCGGCTGTTTACGACCCCCCTCCCTTAGAAACAGCTGTTGACATATAATCAGGGAAAGTCCAAATAAAAGAGGAGGCGTACAATCTTTCGTCAGAGCGTGGTGGGACACTGTAATTCTGTCTCTGTTTAATTCCTTGCTTCTTTGTCGTCAGTGTCCGAACCTGACAGCTACACTCAAATTGCTCGGTAACGTTCTCGATGATTTATTTCCTTAATTCAACGATCATCGTCCTCTCCGCACTGTCCGCCACGCTCAACTTTTGCAACTTTTTGCAACTCAAAGCGCAACAGTTAGCCGAGAGACAACTCTCAGGTGAAAACGCCCCTTCAGGCTGTGGTGTCACTGCACTACCTTGTGAACGTTAACTCCATTTGAATTGTTTGTTTTTTTACAGATATAGTTGTCAGCGAGAAAAAAGACACAGCGGGCAAAGAGAGCAAGTGCGGGGGTGCGATAAAGAGAGCGTCGCGATCATCTTGGAGAGTCTGCTCCTTTGTTCCGATGCATTAATCTGCTTTTCTCCCGTTCCCCGACTCATTCTTTTGATCCGCTCTTGGATCATCCCCTTGATGATTCACTAACAGCAAAAGAAATTAAATACATCAGATTGACGAACCCCCCTCCAACTTTTTTGCCACCCCGCCTCATTCCTCATCTCCTGACTCCCCTCTCCTCCCCGAGGCCACCGCTCTTCAATAGATAAGCAGCGAATCCGTTCTTTATCGCTTCGCTCTCCATCTCTATCCATTTCCCCTCTTCTTCTCCGCATGGCTCTCCGTGCTGACTTTAATCCCAGCCTTGCGGTGGATCCATGTCAGAGATGTAACTCCATTGTTGAACATGTTCCTCCGAGGCCCCTTAACACCACCCCTCCGATGCTCCCCCCCCCAAACTCTTGTCACTGGTGGGACCACATGCATATTCATCAGCTCACAAAAACAAAAGGCAGATCATCACACTGTTTGTCGTCTGCTGCAACCGTCGCTATTCAATTCTCTCGCTTCCTTTTGCCGGATTAGCGCATGTTAAACATATCTCAGACAAACAAATCCCGACTGTAGGCATTCAGTCAAAAAAAAAACAAACACAAAATCCGCAGTTTTGCTCACATGCAAGAAAATCTCCTCAGGAAGGCGCTGAACGACTGGAAAAGAGTGCAGGGTTTAAAAAATAAATAAATAGTGAAAGAGAAGAGCTTTTCTACGTACAGTTTAACATCAAAACATTGTACATTTCTTGAATTCAACCAACACTTCTACTTCTTACTGGGCTCTCTAAACGAGCGGCTGTAGTACATCCAGAATGCTGCTGCTCGAGTCTTGACTAGAACCACACTAATTTATTTAAGGACAAACTTGCAATAAGAAACAGATGTTTTATGTACCCTAAGACTTTTTGTTCAAATAAAGCCAATGATGGGTATTATCTTCCACCCAACTCTCTCATTTGAGTCACACATTAAGAGTGTTACTAAAACGGCCTTCTTTCATCTCCGTAATATCGCTAAAATGTGTTCCATTTTGTCCACCAGCGACGCTGAGATCATTATTCATGCGTTCGTTACGTCTCGTCTCGATTACTGTAACGTATTATTTTCGGGTCTCCCTATGTCTAGCATTAAAAGATTACAATTGGTACAAAATGTGGCTGCTAGACTTTTGACAAGAACAAGAAAGTTTGATCATATTACGCCTATACTGTATATACCTTTATATACATATATACCTATATATATATATATATTAGAGATGCGCGGATAGGCAATTATTTCATCCGCAACCGCATCAGAAAGTCGTCAACCATCCGCAATCCACTCGATCTAACATTTGATCAGAACCGCATTCGCCCGCACCCGCCCGTTATTATATATCTAATATAGACGATGCAAGGCATTAGTGAGGTTATAAAGCTTTTGCCTGTTAAAGAAAGGAGACTGATCCAATGCAGTGCAGACATTTGCGTGCCACGCTGTCACGACCCAGACGCACACCAGTGCGCAATCATATGGGAGCCGCGCTGAGCGCACCTCCAAGCGCGTCTCGCTGCCGGCGATGGCCGGGTATATGGGCCCGACGCTCCAGCGCCATCCATTTTCAGGGCTAGTTGATTCGGCAGGTGGGTTGTTACACACTCCTTAGCGGGTTCCAACTTCCATGGCCACCGTCCTAGCTGCTGTCTATATCAACCAGGGTGAGCCCCACCCCTTTTGTGAGCGCACTGCGCGCGGAGTGACCCCTGTTGCGCGCCCCCGGCAACAGGGGTGGCAGGCAGGTAAGCTGCGCGGGCGGAGCGCGCCGAGTGACCCCTGTTACGAGCCCCCGGCCACGGGGGTGGCGGGCAGGTAAGCTGCTTATCTGCTGTGCGTGACGCCGGCCGTGGCGAAGGTGGACGAGGCGGGGTGTCGGTGCGGTGGGCGCGGTGGTGACCCTGGACGTGCGTCGGGCCCTTCTCGCGGATCGCCTCAGCTACGGCTCCCGGTGGGGCCCTCTCGGGGGGAAGGGGCCTCGGTCCCGGACCCCGGCGAGGCGTCCCTTCTCCGCTCCGTAAAAGTGTCCATCTCTTTTTTTTTTTCTTCTGTTGTGGCATATGCTGCAGGTGCCTGCTCGTTTTTCGTATGTGGGTAACAACATTTAACTATGTATATATATTTCCCAATTGGTTTAACTGCCACCCGCCTGAATCTATTTAAAATCTAATTTTTTTTTATTTCAACCACCCGACCCGACCCGACCCGCGGATAAAATCTAATTTTCTTTAATTTCATCCGCCCGATCCGCGGATAATCCGCGGACTCCGCGGTTGTGCCCGCAAACGGCGCATCTCTAATATATATATATATATATATATATATATATATATATATATATATATATACCTAAACTGGCTCACCTGCACTGGCTTCCTGTGCACTTAAGATGTGACTTTAAGGTTTTACTACTTACGTATAAAATACTACACGGTCTAGCTCCATCCTATCTTGCCGATTGTATTGTACCATATGTCCCGGCAAGAAATCTGCATTCAAAGAACTCCGGCTTATTAGTGATTCCCAGAGCCCAAAAAAAGTCTGCGGGCTATAGAGCGTTTTCTATTGGGGCTCCAGTACTATGGAATGCCCTCCCGGTAACAATTAGAGATGCTACCTCAGTAGAAGCATTTAAGTCCCATCTTAAAACTCATTTGTATACTCTAGTCTTTAAATAGACCCCCTTTTTAGACCAGTTGATCTGCCGTTTCTTATCTTTTCTGCTATGCCCCCCTCTCCCTTGTGGAGGGGGAGTTACACAGGTCCGGTGGCCATGGATGAAGTGCTGGCTGTCCAGAGTCGGGACCTGGGGTTGGACCGCTCGCCTGTGCATCGGTTGGGGACATCTCTGCGCTGCTGACCCGTCTCCGCTCGGGATGGTTTCCTGCTGGCCCCACTATGGACTGGACTCTCACTATTATGTTAGATCCACTATGGACTGGACTTTCGCTGATATGTTAGATCCACTATGGACTGGACTCTCACTATTATGTTAGATCCACTATGGACTGGACTTTCGCTGATATGTTAGATCCACTATGGACTGGACTTTCGCTGATATGTTGGATCCACTATGGACTATGGAGGTCAACCAACAAACAAGATTTCTCTATAGAATCTCCTCTCTGGTCAACAAAAGCACCATGAAGATTCTAGCGGGAACTCTTTTTCAACACTTTTTCGATTACGCATGCACCTCCTGGTACCCTAGCACCTCCAAAACCCTCAGCTCCACTAACCACGTTAAACCCAGATTCGGATCTAACAAAGGTCTTAACTCATTCTCCTTCTATGCCACATCAATATGGAATGCGCTCCCAACAGGTATAAAAGAAAGGGCATCTCTATCCTCCTTCAAAACCGCACTAAAAGTACACCTCCAGGCAACTGCAACCCTAAACTAACACCCTCCCGGATTGTAAATAATCAAATGTAAATAATCAAATGTAAATACTTTTTCTTATACTTTCTGATCTCTCTCTCTATGTCCACTACTTGCTGTACATATCCTACCAAGTCAGTCCTACACTGTTTCAATGTCCATTTCTCTGTTCTCAATTGATGACTGAAGTGATGACAACACCCCGGATTGTAAATAATGTAAATAATTCAATGTATACACCCTGATGATTATCTTGTGTGATGACTGTATTATGATGATAGTATATATCTGATAGTATATATCTGTATCATGAATCAATTTAAGTGGACCCCGACTTAAACAAGTTGAAAAACTTATTGGGGTGTTACCATTTAGTGGTCAATTGTACGGAATATGTACTTCACTGTGCAATCTACTAATAAAAGTTTCAATCAATCAAAAGTAATATACCAAACCTTACAATTTCTCTTGTGGATCCTTAAAGTTTGTTTAAGTGTCTAAGTCATACTTGCCAACCTTGATACCTCCGAATTCGGGAGATGGGGGGGGGGGGGGGGGGGGGGGGGGGGTTGGTGGTAGCGTCCCGGAAGAGTTAGTGCTGCAAGGGGTTCTGGGTATTTGTTCTGCTGTGTTTATGTTGTGTTACGGTGGGGATGTTCTCCCGAAATGTGTTTGTCATTCTTGTTTGGTTTCGGTTCACAGCGTGGCGCATATTTGTAACAGTGTTAAAGTTGTTTATACGGCCACCCTCAGTGTGACCTGTATGGCTGTTGACCAATTATGCATTGCATTCACTTACGTGTGTGTACAAGCCGCATATATTATGTGACTGGGCCGGTACGTTGTTTGTATGGAGGAAAAGCGGACGTGACGACAGGTTGTAGAGGACGCTAAAGGCAGTGCCTTTAAGGCACGCCCCCAATATTGTTGTACGGGTGGAAATCGGGAGAAATTCGGGAGAATGGTTGCCCCGGGAGATTTTCGGGAGGGGCACTGAAATTCGGGAGTCTCCCGGGAAAATCGGGAGGGTTGGCAAGTATGGTCTAAGTCTAAGTCTAAACACGGTGAGACTGAGTTTCACTTGTATGTGCCAAGATCTGTTACATCAGAGTTTGTTTCAGTTCCTGTCTTGCGCTCTTATTTTGTAGTTTTCTCTTCCTGTTTTCTCGTTTCCTACAGCAGCTTCACACCTGCATTTGGAGCGCTTGTGCCTCACACCCGTTTTCTGTTTGTAATCAACACTATTTAAGTTGTGCGGATTCTCTCTTTCTTTGTCGTGACTTTGATTGCTTTGTACGCATGTACTCCGTATGTAAGTTTTTGCTGTGTTCCAGCATTTTTATTTTTGTAGTCTGTTCATACTTGCCAACCTTGAGACCTCCGATTTCGGGAGGTGGGGGGGTGGGGGCGGGGTCAGGGGGGCGTGGTTGAGGGTGGGGGCGTGGTTAAGAGGGGAGGAGTATATTGACAGCTAGAATTCACCAAGTCAAGTATTTCATACATATATATATATATATATATACATACATACATATACATATATATATATATATATATATATATATATATATATCTACATCCTGAAAATATGCAAACAAAACTGTGTTTAGATAATTGATACTTCAAACTTGCATAAATAAATTTTAAGGAATATAACATAACTTGGCTTCTGAGAGCTTCAAAATGTAATGAATAAAATGCTGAAGTTGTTGATAAACAAGCAATTATTTTAATAATTAAATATGGTCATTTTAAATGAAATATTATGAGAATTTAAAATTAATTATTTCAAATATGTTTATTTTAATGTATAATTCTATGGCTGGATGTAATAAGGAGTCAGAAAAAATACAAATAAAAATACAATTAATTTTGATGTTTTTAGCAAAATATAGTAAAAATGTATTTATTTATTATTATTTTTAAATTAATAAATATATTTATTTTTAGGTAAGATAAACATAATAATACAATTTATCTCTAGTCTGGATGATTTAGTTCTTGTCACCCTGTTGTCATAAAGAAAAGGCTGTCCTCACTCAGGTCCGCATGGAGCTGGAGGGGGCGTGGCCTCCAGCTCCGGCTGAAAATCGGGAGATTTTCGGGAGAATATTTGTCCCGGGAGGTTTTCGGGAGAGGCGCTGAATTTCGGGAGTCTCCCGGAAAATTCGGGAGGGTTGGCAAGTATGAGTCTGTTTGAGTTGTGTTTTGCATAGGTAGCACACAATTCCATATTCTTTGAATTTTGTTTAAATTGTAACCCACACATTTTGGAGGCTTCTTCCGTGCAATTAGTGTTTTACTTCTTTTGTTCCATTGTTTTAATTTCACAAGACTTTACCATCAATGACTGTTTTAGTTTGGGGGCAGTTTGACCCTGTGATGGATTATTTTTATTTCCATCAATTCCCGAAGGGAACGGACCGCTATGGCCTTCCACAGTATGGGAACGGATCGTGCAACTGTAGACTATTCCTATGAAGGCAAAGTCTGAGCCCTGAGTAAGTGGGTCCCCGGGTTCCTGCTACAGTCTTCTGGGGGATATCCAGGATGCACCGGCGCACAGCTCCGGGTTCCAGGCTCCGGGGCCAGACAGATGTAAACACGGCCTGACCGCACTCGGGAGGAGCCGTGCCAGTCTGCCCCCACCTTGCACATAAACATCCAAGGAAGCCACAGTGTGTGCCAGGGGACAGACAGCGCTGAACTTGGCTGCAGGCAAGGTGGCATTGTTGGGAGGAAGGAGGGGGCGGCGGGGCTGATGCAGCCTGGAGGCCAAGAGAGCATGACTTGTTAGTAGAGATGTCCGATAATGGCTTTTTTTGCCGATATCCGATATTGTCCAACTCTTAATTACCGATTCCGATATCAACCGATATATTCAGTCGTGGAATTAACACATTATTATGCCTAATTTTGTTGTGATGCCCCGCTGGATGCATTAAACAATGTAACAAGGTTTTCCAAAATAAATCAACTCAAGTTATGGAAAAAAAAAATGCCATACTTTATTATTGAAGTCATTATTTTTTTTAACATGCCTCAAAACAGCAGCTTGGAATTTGGGACGTGCTCTCCCTGAGAAAGCATGAGGAGGTTGAGGTGGGCGGGGTTGGGGGGCGGGGTTGAGGTGAGGGGGTGTATGGGGTAGCAGGGGGATGTATATTGTAGCGTCCCGGACGAGTTAGTGCTGAAAGGGATTCTGGGTACCGTATTTTCCGCACTATAAGGCGCACCTAAAAACCACAAATTTTCTCAAAAGCTGACAGTGCGCCTTATAACCCGGTGCGCTTTATATATGGATTAATATTAAGATTCATTTTCATAAAGTTTCGGTCTCGCAACTTCGGTAAACAGCCGCCATCTTTTTTCCCGGTAGAGCAGGAAGCGCTTCTTCTTCTACGCAAGCAACCGCCAAGGTAAGCACCCGCCCCCATAGAACAGGAAGCGCTTCTTCTTCTACTGTAAGCAACCACCCGCCCGCGTAGAAGAAGAAAAAGCGCGCGGATATTACCGTACGTTTCATTTCCTTTGTGTGTTTACATCTGTAAAGACCACAAAATGGCTCCTACTAAGCGTCAGGGATCCGGTTCATGAAAAGACGCAATCTCTCCATCCGCACACGGATTACTATTTCACAGCAACTGATATTCCTGTGAACCGCACTGTGGATACAACGGGAGCACGTACGGTGAATATTCGCACCACAGGGAATGAGAAGTCATCCTTCACTGTGGTTCTAGCTTGCCATGCTAATGGCCAGAAACTTCCACCCATGGTGATATTCAAAAGGAAGACCTTGCCAAAAGAGACCTTTCCAGCCGGCGTCATCATAAAAGCTAACTCGAAGGGATGGATGAAGAAAAGATGAGCGAGTGGTTAAGGTAAGTTT
The DNA here is from genome assembly GCF_033978685.3 of Nerophis lumbriciformis. Classification (NCBI taxonomy): domain Eukaryota; kingdom Metazoa; phylum Chordata; class Actinopteri; order Syngnathiformes; family Syngnathidae; genus Nerophis; species Nerophis lumbriciformis. The sequence goes on along the minus strand of NC_084583.2, from coordinate 23,960,241 downwards.
AAGTTTACGCGAAGAGGCCGGGTGGCTTTTTTCACGCAGCTCCGTCCATGTTGATATACGACTCCATGCGCGCCCACATCACGCTGGTTTTAATATATTATTAAAGTTTGACTGACCTATCTGACTGTTTTTTTGACAATCCTTTAGCGTAGTTAGATGCGGCTTACAACACGGGGCGGCTTATAGGTGGACAAAGTTTTGAAATATGCCGTTCATTGAAGGCGCGGCTTATAACCCAGGGCGCCTTATGGTGCGGAAAATACGGTATTTGTTCTGTTGTGTTTATGTTGTGTTACGGTGCGGGTGTTCTCCCGAAATTTGTCATTCTTGTTTGGTGTGGGTTCACAGTGTGGCGCATATTTGTAACCGTGTTAAAGTTGTTTATACGGCCACCCTCAGTGTGACCTTTATGGCTGTTGACCAAGTATGAGTGGCATTCACTTATGAGTGTTAAAAGCCGCATATATTATGTGACTGGGCCGGCACGCTGTGTGTATGGAGGAAAAGCGGACATGACGACAGGTTGTAGAGGACGCTAAAGGCAGTGCCTTTAAGGCACGCCCCCAATAATGTTGGGGGCGTCAGCAGGCCGGGTCTGGACACAAACACTGATACGAGACGACTCGCAATCCAAGATTGCAAGTTGTCCTATAGCCTGAAATCACGAGTGTCCAGAGGTGGGTAGAGTAGCCAGAAATTGTACTCAAGTAAGAGTACTGTTACTTTAGAGATGTATTACTCAAGTAAAAGTAAGGAGTAGTCACCCAAATATTTACTTGAGTAAAAGTAAAAAGTATGTTGTGAAAAAACTACTCAAGTACTGAGTAACTGATGAGTAACATACACACACACATCATATATATATATATATATATATATATATATATATATATATATATATATATATATATATACATACATACATTGATATATACAGTATATAATTTATATGTATTTATTTTGCTGTTTTTGTTTACATGTTAAAGGTGTTTTAATGAATATACATGCATGTTTAACACATATAGATTCCTTTCTTTCATGAAGACAAGAATATAAGTTGGTGTATTACCTGATTCTGATGACTTGCATTGATTGTAATCAGACAGTAGTGATGATAACGTCCACGTTTTCAAATGGAGGAAAAAAAAAGTTCCTCCTTTCTGTCTAATACCACATGAAAGTGGTTGGTTTTTGGCATCTTATTTGTCCAGCTTCCATATTCGTTTTTATACACTTTACAAGAAATACATTGGCGGCAAACTCCGCAGCTTGCTAGCTTGTTTGCGCTGGCTTTCGGAGACTCTTATTTTGAAAGCGCAGGCGCAATGGAGCGGCACTTTTATTGTGAAGACAGGAACTGTGCAGTCAGTCTTTAGGCTTTTGACGGGATGTACGGTTGAAATAAAAAAGGGTCTTTTTTCCTTCACACTTTTGATTGATTGATTGGAACTTTTATTAGTAGATTGCACAGTACAGTACATATTCCGTACAATTGACCACTAAATGGTAACACCCCAATACGTTTTTCAACTTGTTTAAGTCAGGTCATGTGACCGCCTGGCTCTGTTTGATTGGTCCAACGTCACCAGTGACTGCATCTGATTGGTGGAACGGAGTGAACGTCACCAGTGACTGTATTTGTTGAAACGCAGGCACTATGAAGGTCTGTCTGACAGACCAAAACAAACAAAGCGTGCATTAACATCGATAAAAATTAGTAGCGAGTAGCGAGCTGAATGTAGATAAAAGTAGCGGAGTAAAAGTAGCGTTTCTTCTCTATAAATATACTCAAGTAAAAGTAAAAGTATGTTGCATTAAAACTACTCTTAGAAGTACAATTTATCCCAAAAGTTACTCAAGTAGATGTAACGGAGTAAATGTAGCGCGTTACTACCCACCTCTGCGAGTGTCTCAAAGGACTGCACAAGCCACAACCACATCAGATCCCACATCAGAGCAAGAACAAATATATCGCGTATTCAGCAATAATATTTGCGCCTATAACAATCCGGATGGTTCTTTTCCTCTTTGGTCCGGAGGACACGACGTGCACAGTTTCCAAAAACAATTTGAAATGTGGACTCGTCAGACCACAGAACACTTTTCCACTTTGTATCAGTCCATCTTAGACGAGCTCAGGCCCAGCGAAGCCGACGGCGTTTCTGGGTGTTGTTGATAAACGGTTTTCGCCTTGCATAGGAGAGTTTTAACTTGCACTTACAGATGTAGCGACCAACTGTAGTTACTGACAGTGGGTTTCTGAAGTGTTCCTGAGCCCATGTGGTGATATCCTTTACACACTGATGTCGCTTGTTGATGCAGTACAGCCTGAGGGATGGAAGGTCACGGGCTTAGCTGCTTACGTGCAGTGATTTCTCCGGATTCTCTGAACCCTTTGATGATATTACGGACCGTAGATGGTGAAATCCCTAAATTCCTTGCAATAGCTCGTTGAGAAATGTTTTTCTTAAACTGTTCAACTATTTGCTCACGCATTTGTTGACAAAGTGGTGACCCTCGCCCAGGCCCGGCCCTAACCAATCTGGCGCCCTAGGCAAGATTTTAGGTGGCGCCCCCCCACATCGGCAGTGAAGTGTATATACTCACAAGAAACCGAATAGCTTTGTCTTTGACCTTTTTTTTTACTTAAAGAAAGCAAATTAACAATCAGAATAGTTAACAAGATAAAAAAAAAATATGAATAAATAAATGAATGCAAAAAATAAAAAATGAATATATGAAATACAATATTTTTTACATACATATTGCTTAATTAACATTAATGATGTGCACTTTAACAACTAGGCTTACAACTATACCTAATATATAAAGGGGTGGAAAAGTGACTATTACCTGCAGGGCAAACATTAGCTAACCAGAAGGCAATAACAATGTAAACAAAAAACACCTGCTTAAAAGATCTAATACAAATGTCCCTGAGGAATGTAAGGTGGGAGTACTGTAATTACCTAACGTTACATTATTATTTTCCAAAACAATTTAGCCCCCTCCACAATATTAACTCGACGTTAAAACAGAACTAGCTACTTATTGATTAGCAATTGCCGAATCATGTAACATTAGCTTAATGCTAAAAAGCCAGGTTACTATCACATTCTGTAACAGACAAATAATTTCATGTAGGCTAACGTTACCTACCTGCTACCTCTTGTCTTTTTCTCGTTTCTCCTCCTCTTCTTTTCTCTTTTTTCTTCCCTGGGCACCTGACAGTTTTGGCCGTTTTGACATCTTGTGTTGATTTTTTGATGTGGTGACGTCCAAAAAGAGTCATGATACGGGAAGGGAGGGGGCGCACCGTGCGGGGGGGGGGGGGGGGGGTAATATTGTAACAAATAATATATAGGCTTTACTTTGCATTTTAATTAACGTGGAATTATTTTTTGTATTTAGAAATAATAGTAACAACTTTTTTTTTTTTTCTCCAACATTTGTGGCACTGGCGTGGCGCCCCCTGATGGACCGCGCCCTTAGCATTTGCCTATACGGCCTATGCCACGGGCCGGCCCTGCCCTCGCCCCATCCTTGTTTGTGACTGACTGAGCATTTCATGGAATCTACTTTTATACCCAATCATGGCACCCACCTGTTCCCAATTAGCCTGTTCACCTGTGGGATGTTCCAAATAAGTGTTTGATGAGCATTCCTCAACTTTATCAGTATTTTTTGCCACCTTTCCCAACTTCTTTGTCACATGTTGCTGGCATCAAATTCTAAATTTAATGATTATTTGCAAAAAAAAAAAAAAAAAATGTTTATCAGTTTGAACATCAAATATGTTGTCTTTGTAGCATATTCAACTGAATATGGGTTGAAAAGGATTTGCAAATCATTGTATTCCGTTTATATTTACACAATTTCCCAACTCATATGGAAACGGGGTTTGTACTTAGACGTGTTCTATACCAACCTGTCACAACACATGCACCGGGCTCCTCAGCAACAGTTTGATTAATGTGTCAGGACAAATATGGGTCAAAATGAAGCAATCCGACACGGCGGCTTCTCCCTGCTTGTTCTTCTTTTTTCTCGTTCCCATTTCCCTTTGTGCTTCCTTCGTTTCAAAGCTCGCCTCAGCGGGGCTGTGTGTCTCTGCTGCACCACAGGTTGTGTGCGTCTAAGTGCAATGTGTGTGTGTGTGTGTGTGTGTGTGTGTGTGATGAGATGTGACAAGCGCCTTCATCCTCCCCTCAGACACCGCGTTCCCCAACGCTGCGCCACCAGCTCGGTGCGGCGGCCTTTTCATCTTTCCTCCACCCGTTACTTCCTCCTTCTTCTTCTTCTTCTTCCTCGTCTCCTTCTTCTTATCGTCCTCACAGGTGGAAGAAAGGCGCGTGGAGGAATGAAAGGGACAAGATTCTAATTAGAGGGGGAGGCAGAGACAAAAGTATAACGAAGGGAAGCCACGGTAACACATGTAAAAACACAAAGCCTTAATCTTAGAGAGTGTTTGGAGGGATCTCTCTTTTCTCTGCCGCAACAGTGATGGCAGAAACACGAGGGGGATAGGATGTCATTATGTGCACACAGTTGTCAGACAGCGTGTGTGTTTGGGTGTGTACTCGCTCCACCAAAGGTGGGTAGAGTAGCCAGAAATTGTACTCAAGTAAGAGTACTGTTACTTTAGAGATGTATTACTCAAGTAAAAGTAAGGAGTAGTCACCCAAATATTTACTTGAGTAAAAGTAAAAAGTATGTTGTGAAAAAACTACTCAAGTACTGAGTAACTGATGAGTAACATACACACACATATCATATATATATATATATATATATATATATATATATATATATATATATATATATATATATATATATATATATATATATATATTTATAAACACACACACACACACATATATATATATATATATATATATATATATATATATATATATATATAAAACCCAACACAACACTCCAATACGTGCACCATGACAGCAACCACCCACCCACCACCACGAAAAGAATACCTACCGGAATTAATAAAAGGCTATCGATGCTGTCATCTAGCAAAGCTGAATTTGACCAAGCAACCCCCCCGTACCAAAAAGCCCTTGATGAAAGCGGATACAATTTCACCCTCACCTATGAACCCACGCCAGGAAACCAGCCAAAAAAGAACAGAAAACGAAACGACATCATCTGGTACAACCCCCCATACAGCAAAAACGTCTCAACGAACATTGGACACAAATTCCTCAACCTGATTGACAAACACTTTCCCAAAGACAACACCCTAAGAAAAGTATTCAACAAGAACAACATCAAATTGAGCTACAGCTGCATGAACAATATACGACAAATCATCTCAAACCACAACAAAACAATTGCAAATGAGCCGTCGACCCCCAGTCAGAACGACTCCAAAACCAACAAAGCATGTAACTGTCGAAAGAAACCTGATTGCCCCCTCAACGGGGGATGCTTACAAACATCAGTTGTCTACCAATCTAAGGTAATACGCAAGGACATTAACACATCCGACACATATGTAGGATTAACCGAGGGTGAATTCAAAACCAGATGGAACAACCACAAGGCTTCTTTCAGGAACAAAAACCTGTGAAATACCACAGAACTCAGCAAACACATTTGGGACCTCAAAGACAATAATGTTGAATATTCAATAACATGGCAAATTCTTGCATCCAGCACACCTTACAATAGTGGTAATAAAAGATGCAACCTATGCTTGAAAGAGAAACTGTTTATTATCTACCGTCCAGACCTGTCATCCCTCAACAAGCGCAGCGAAATTGTAACAACATGCCGCCATAGACGGAAACACCTCCTAGGTAACACATGAACCAATCACCACGCCCCTAGGCCAGCCTGTACCCACCCACTCTGTGCCCTATATAAACCATGGTATGCGAATGCTCCCATTAAAATCTCCTGACGATTGAGGGTACCCCCCTCATGAAACAGGCCTGTAGAGATGAAATAGTCTTGTGATTTTTTTTCCCCACACATACATATATTGCGCTCTACTACGGTATCGAGCACTATTTTTGGATAACCTTATTAAGACATATATATATATATATATATATATATATATATATATATATATATATATATATATACACACACATATATATATATATATATATATATATATATATATATATATATATATATATATATATACACATATATATATATATATATATATATATATATATATACATACATTGATATATACAGTATATAATTTATATTTATTTATTTTGCCGTTTTTGTTTGCATGTTAAAGGTGTTTTAATGAATATACATGCATGTTTAACACATATAGATTCCTTTCTTTCATGAAGACAAGAATATAAGTTGGTGTATTACCTGATTCTGATGACTTGCGTTGATTGTAATCAGACAGTAGTGATGATAACGTCCACGTTTTCAAATGGAGGAGAAAAAAAGTTCCTCCTTTCTGTCAAATACCACATGAAAGTGGTTGGTTTTTGGCATCTTATTTGTCCAGCTTCCATATTCGTTTTTATACACTTTACAAGAAATACATTGGCGGCAAACTCCGTGGCTTGCTAGCTTGTTTGCGCTGGCTTTCGGAGACTCTTGTTTTGAAAGCGCAGTCGCGATGGAGCGGCACTTTTATTGTGAAGACAGGAACTGTGCAGTCAGTCTTTAGGCTTTTGACGGGATGTACGGTTGAAATGGAAAAGGGTCTTTTTTCCTTCACACTTTTGATTGATTGGAACTTTTATTAGTAGATTGCACAGTACAGTACATATTCCGTACAAATGACCACTAAATGGTAACACCCCAATAAGTTTTTCAACTTGTTTAAGTCAGGTCATGTGACCGCCTGGCTCTGTTTGATTGGTCCAACGTCACCAGTGACTGCATCTGATTGGTGGAATGAAGTGAACGTCACCAGTGACTGTATTTGTTGAAACGCAGGCACTATGAAGGTCTGTCTGACAGACCAAAACAAACAAAGCGTGCATTAACAGATGGATAACAATTAGTAGCGAGTAGCGAGCTGAATGTAGATAAAAGTAGCGGAGTAAAAGTAGCGTTTCTTCTCTATAAATATACTCAAGTAAAAGTAAAAGTATGTTGCATTAAAACTACTCTTAGAAGTACAATTTATCCCAAAAGTTACTCAAGTAGATGTAACGGAGTAAATGTAGCGCGTTACTACCCACCTCTGCGCTCCACTCACTTACGTTAACTTACACAGTAGTGTTGTCCCGATACCAATATTTTGGTACTGGTACTAAAATTATTTCGATATTTTTCGATACTTTTCTAAATAAAGGGTACCACAAAAATTGGCATTATTGGTTTTATTTTAACAAAAAAATCTTACGGTTAATTAAATTTGTTATTGCAAGTTTGTACTTAAATAAAATCATCAACGGCGCACTGCAAAAAGTCCATCCATCCATCCATCCATCTTCTTCCGCTTATCCGAGGTCGGGTCGCGGGGGCAGCAGCCTAAGCAGGGAAGCCCAGACTTCCCTCTCCCCAGCCACTTCGTCCAGCTCCTCCCGGGGGATCCCGAGGCGTTCCCAGGCCAGCCGGGAGAGATAGTCTTCCCAACGTGTCCTGGGTCTTCCCCGTGGCCTCCTACCGGTCGGACGTGCCCTAAACACCTCCCTAGGGAGGCGTTCGTGTGGCATCCTGACCAGATGCCCGAACCACCTCATCTGGCTCCTCTCCATGTGGAGGAGCAGCGGCTTTACTTTGACCTCCCCCCGGATGACAGAGCTTCTCACCCTATCTCTAAGGGAGAGCCCCGCCACCCGGCGGAGGAAACTCATTTCGGCCGCTTGTACCCGTGATCTTGTCCTTTCGGTCATAACCCAAAGCTCATGACCATAGGTGAGGATGGGAACGTAGATCGACCGGTAAATTGAGAGCTTTGCCTTCCGGCTCAGCTCCTTCTTCACCACAACGGATCGATACAGCGTCCGCATTACTGATGACGCCGCACCGATCCGCCTGTCGATCTCACCATCCACTCTTCCCTCATATATATATATGATATATATATATATATATATATATATATGATATGTGTGTGTATGTTACTCATCAGTTACTCAGTACTTGAGTAGTTTTTTCACAACATACTTCTTACTTTTACTCAAGTAAATATTTGGGTGACTACTCCTTACTTTTACTTGAGTAATGAATCTCTAAAGTAACAGTACTCTTACTTGAGTACAATTTCTGGCTACTCTACCCACCTCTGCATCTGACCAAACAACTGTTATTCCGAATGAATGGACAAAACAGACTGACACACTTTGAAATCATGTAGGAATCCTTCTCTGTTCCAACAGCTGCCATCATACGTTTAGTCCATGTCCGACTTGCCCAAGTCCAAAGTTTGCATTCTGTGAGTCGCCGGCAAAATGAAAATTGCGGCAAAAGGATAAGCTGGAAACACATATTTCCACTGAGTCTTCCCTTAGGTGATCCAGACAAATGTCTTGTTTGTTCACCGCTGAATGGCCATCATTCAAAGGGAGGGAGGCGGGGGTTGGGGGGAGGTAGAGGGCGGGGGCACGCCAGCACAAACACAAACGCTCAGGGGAACGCAATATTATTCTCCCGTATGAAGTAGGTTGCAAGAATATTACAAACCGGAATCATAACTGTCGCCCAGAGGTGGGCTGGGAGAGACGGCTGAATAATCGTCAGATAAATACTGCGGATGTATGGATGGATGGATGGATGGATGGACGGATGGATGGATGGATGGATGGACGGACGTGTGAGAGTGACAGCAAACAGCTTCTTCATCCTCCATTAATAACAGCCACTAATCCCCTGATGTGATTACTTCTCTGGCTCTCCCCGCTGCTCCCTCCATCCTTAAATACTCCTCTCATAGAAAAGTGCCAGTCACTTGTCTCGTCCTCCATGGCGGGGGCCCGGCTGTCCCAATCCCCCCCGAACCGATCCGAGACTTCCGCTGTGTTCGTCTGCCAGGCCGATGGAGATCTTCCGGCGTGACGGTTCGCTTTAGCGCAGCTCGCCTCTGGGCAGGTGTATAAAAAGCTACGGCGTTCGCTAAAAAAAGGGAGGGCGCGAGCAAATTTCAAGAGATTAGGAGCCATGCTTGTGTTCAAAAGCTCTGACATTTTAATGCCGCCTGAATGAGAGGTGACGCGTGATGTGAATCGTACAAGCTTACGGTTCAGGAAGTTCAGACGTTTATGGAAATATATCTCCCAGCGCTGAGGATTATGGGAGTGCAAAGAAATGCAACAAGCATGTCATTACGGTTATTTTTATCCCGAGTGGCAGGTTGCAAATGATTTTTCTCCAGCGTTTCATATACGTTCACTCCATCAACATGAACTCCGATGAGTTTCTATGGAAACTTCTGTGAGAAGATTGGAATTGTATCCACTCAACTCAAGATCAACTCGACAATAGCGTGCAATAAATGGTGTTTATGTCGTCGGTGTACATCAGGGGTGCCCACACTTTATATATATATATATATATATATATATATATATATATGTATGTGTGGGAAAAAAAATCACAAGACTATTTCATCTCTACAGGCCTGTTTCATGAGGGGGGGTACCCTCAATCATCAGGAGATTTTAATGGGAGCATTCACATACCATGGTTTATATAGGGCACAGAGTGGGTGGGTACAGGCTGGCGTAGGGGCGTGGTGATTGGCTCATGTGTTACCTAGGAGGTGTTTCCGTCTATGGCGGCATGCTGTTACAATTTCGCTGCGCTTGTTGAGGGATGACAGGTCTGGACGGTAAATAATAAACAGTTTTTCTTTCAAGCATAGGTTGCATCTTTTATTACCACTATTGTAAGGTGTGCTGGATGCAAGAATTTGCCATGTTATTGAATATTCAACATTATTGTCTTTGAGGTCCCAAATGTGTTTGCTGAGTTCTGTGGTATTCCGCAGGTTTTGGTTCCTGAAAGAAGCCTTGTGATTGTTCCATCTGGTTTTGAACTCTCCCTCGGTTAATCCTACATATGTGTCGGATGTGTTAATGTCCTTGCGTGTTACCTTAGATTGGTAGACAACTGATGTTTGTAAGCACCCCCCGTTGAGAGGGCAATCAGGTTTCTTTCGGCAGTTACAGCCTTTGTTGGTTTTGGAGTCGCTCTGTCCGGGGGCCGACGGCTCATTTGCAATTGTTTTGTTGTGGTTTGAGATAATTTGTCGTATATTGTTCATACAGCTGTAGCTCAATTTAATGTTGTTCTTGTTGAATACTTTTCTTAGGGTGTTGTCTTTGGGAAAGTGTTTGTCAATCAGATTGAGGAATTTGTGTCCAATGTTAGTTGAGACGTTTTTGCTGTATGGGGGGTTGTACCAGATGATGTTGTTTCGTTTTCTGTTCTTTTTTGGTTGGTTTCCTGGCGTGGGTTCATAGGTGAGGGTGAAATTGTATCCGCTTTCATCAAGGGCTTTTTGGTACATGGGGGGTTGCTTGGTCAAATTCAGCTTTGCTAGATGACAGCATCGATAGCCTTTTATTAATTCCGGTAGGTATTCTTTTCGTGGTGGTGGGCGGGTGGTTGCTGTCATGGTGCATGTGAATGCTCCCATTAAAATCTCCTGATGATTGAGGGAATCCCCTCATGAAACAGGCCTGTAGAGATGAAATAGTCTTGTGATTTTTTTTCCCACACATACATATATTGCGCTCTACTACGGTATCGAGCACTATTTTTTGGATAACCTTATTAAGACATATATATATATATATATATATATATATATATATATATATATATATATATATATATATATATATATATATATATATATATATATATATATATATATATATATCAGTTTCTGATGGCCTCACCTGCCATCATGGAAAGAAAAAAAATGTAAAAAGAAAAAAAAGAAATTAAATTGTCATATGTATCCAGTGATTATACTATAAAGTTATTTTCCATTTAACTTCACCAGTTTTAGATTATTTGTATTCAAAATCGCTGATTTTTCACATTTGCCGTTCAAATACTGAGAAGAGACGGTGCGGTGAACAGCAGCCAGTCGAGGCACGTCACTCAGTGCCTCAACATGGATTGCGGACTCGGCTAACTGCTGGCCTGCTGTGCAGTGAGACCGTATTGCTATATGAATTATATTATACATTTCCATAGTTTAGTTAGCTGAGGTATATAATGTACAGTGTATTTTGTCAACAACTGTATGTGTGTAACGTATTTCTTGTGCTGAGCGATCATAAAACGGCTGCAAAAGACGCACTGGCTGAGGCTCCAGTAGCCCCGCCTCCTGCACCCCCGCCGTAGAATTGTTATATCAACTAAAGCCCACACTTAAACTTTCCACGTGCAAGATTGAATCTATTTAAAAAAGTTATTTCATAAGAAGCCAAAAAGTGCAAAAACAATAATGTTCGTGTTGGAGGAGTTGTGAATGACTGCAGGGCCACAACATTAGGTACACCTGCAGACTGCAGGTGTACCTCCTCCTTCACAAACATTATTGTTTTTGCACTTTTTGGCTTCTTATTAAATAACTTTTGTAACCTATTTTATGGGCTTTCCACTTTGAGATGTTAAGTTCCTGTTATGCGCTGTTATACAGTATATGCCTTGAGCTCTTATTTTGAAGGCGCTAAGAGCGGAAGTGATGACACGTTGGAGTGGAGCGGAAGTTTTTGAAAGAAGGTAAATAAAGTGGTCCTCGTGTAAACTGGAGCCTCCGTGTTTGTTATTTTGTAGTTTCATACAGTATAGGCCACATTTATAAACCCTCGGTTACACTTTTTTAAATAGATTCAATCTTGCACGTGGAAAGTTGAAGTGAGGGCTTTAGTTGATATAACACTCTCGTCAGGGGGTGCATTAATCAAGCACAACAGCGGCTCATTTACTTATTTTATAAGTAAAGGAAAGACCATAATAAAAAAAGATTTAATTAAATGTACTTTTTTGTGTGCTACAGTTTGTATGTGTAAAGTTAAAGTTAAGTTAAAGTAGCAATGATTGTCACACACACACTAGGTGTGGTGAAATTATTCTCTGCATTTGACCCATCCCCTTGATCACCCCCTGGGAGGTGAGGGGAGCAGTGGGCAGCAGCGGCGCCATGCCCGGGAATCAATTTTGGTGATTTAACCCCCAATTCCAAGCCTTGATGCTGAGTGCCAAGCAGGGAAGAATGCTGGTATGAGCTTTTAAACATAACCCGTTAACTGCTGCCAATCAAATGGTGAATAAGATACTCTTTAGGGTTCATATGTTTGTAAATCTGACTGTGATGAAGTCAGTGCCTCACCAGCCATCAACCTCACCGCACGTCACTGATATGTATGTATATATGTATGTGTATATATGTATGTATGTATATATATGTATATAGTTATATATGTATACATATATGTGTATGTGTATATATATATATAAATGTGTATATATATATGTGTATGTGTATGTGTATGTATATGTATGTATGTGTATATATCAGTGACGTGCGGTGAGGTTGATGGCTGGTGAGGCACTGACTTCATCACAGTCAGATTTACAAACATATGAACCCTAAAGAGTATCTTATTCACCATTTGATTGGCAGCAGTTAACGGGTTATGTTTAAAAGCTCATACCAGCATTCTTCCCTGCTTGGCACTCAGCATCAAGGCTTGGAATTGGGGGTTAAATCACCAAAAATGATTCCCGGGCGCGGCGCCGCTGCTGCCCACTGCTCCCCTCACCTCCCAGGGGGTGAACAAGGGGATGGGTCAAATGCAGAGGACACATTTCATTACACCTAGTGTGTGTGTGACAATCATTGGTACTTTAACTTAACTTTAACTTTACACATACAAACTGTAGCACACAAAAAAGCACATTTAATAAAAAAAAACATTTTTATGGTCTTACCTTTACTTAGAAATTAAGTCCATGCGCCGCAACTAAAGCCCTCACTTAAACTTTCCACGTGCAAGATTGAATCTATTTAAAAAAGTGTAACCGAGGGTTTATAAATGTCGCCTATACTGTATGAAACTACAAAATAACAAACACGGACGCTCCAGTTTACACGAGGACCACTTTATTTACATTCTTTCAAAAACCTCCGCAACGTGACATCACTTCCGCTCTTAACACCTTCAAAATAAGAGCTCAAGGCATATACTGTATAACAGCGCATAACAGGAACTTAACATCACAAAGAGGAAAGCCCATGAAAATAGGTTACAAAAGTTATTTCATAAGAAGCCAAAAAGTGCAAAAACAATAATGTTCGTGTTGGAGGAGTTGTGAATTAGGTACACCTGCACTCTGCAGGTGTACCTAATGTTGTGTCCTTGCAGTCATTCACAACTTCTCCAACACCAACATTATTGTTTTTGCACTTTTTGGCTTCTTATGAAATAATTTTTTAAATAGATTCAATCTTGCACGTGGAAAGTTTAAGTGTAGGCTTTAGTTGATATAACAATTCTACGGCGGGGGTGCAGGAGGCGAGCCTCACACAGTGCGTCTTTTGCAGCCGTTTTATGATCGCTCAGCACAAGAAATACTTTACACACATACAGTTGTTGACAAAATACACTGTACATTATATACCTCAGCTAACTAAACTATGGAAATGTATAATATAATTCATATAGCAATACGGTCTCACTGCACAGCAGGCCACTAGTTAGCCGAGTCATTGCGCAATCCATGTTGAGGCATTAAGTGAAGTGCCTCAACTGGCTGCTGTTCACCGCACCGTCTCTTCTCAGTATTTGAATGGCAAATGTGAAAGTTCAGCGATTTTGAATAAAAATAATCTAAAACTGGTGAAGTTAAATGGAAAATAACTTTATAGTATAATCACTGGATACACATAACAATTTCTTTTTATTTTTTTTATTTTTACATTTTTTTTCTTTCCATGATGGCAGGTGAGGCGGGGCCTCACCTGCCTCTAGTGACTGCACGTCACTGGTATATATGTATATGTATGTGTATATATATATATATATATATATATATATATATATATAGACATACATATGACCTGCTACTGACCTTCTACCGCTCGTCCATCGAGAGCCTGCTGACCTACTGTATTACGGTATGGTACGGCAGCTGCACTGCAGCAGACAGGGAGAGGCTGCAAAGAGTGGTCAAGACGGCTCAGAAGATCATCGGCCGCCCTCTCCCCTCTCTGACGGACATCTACACCTCCCGCTGCCTCAACAGAGCCAGTGCCATCATCAAGGACAGCACCCACCCTGGCTCTGACCTGTTCCACCTGCTGCCCTCTGGGAAGCGCTACAGGTGCATTAAAACCAAAACAAACAGGCTAAAGAACAGCTTCTTCCCCAGGGCCATAACCATCCTGAACGGACTGCCCCATTGTCCCTCATAACTGCCTTCTCTTCGGTGCAATAACCCATTCCACCAACCACCCTGTTTTTGTTTTTTGTTTTTTTTTCATGTATATATTCATTTCACACCATATTCATTGCACTTCTATATTTTTTTATATTTTTATATATTTGCACATTGTTTTTCTAGCATGCACACATCGCACTGTATGGAATGGCCTCAATCTCGTTACCTTGCGTAATGACAATAAAGCTGATTCTGATTCTTCTGATTCTGATATGCATATGTATGGATATATGCATGTTTATGGATATATATATACATATATATAGATATATATCTTCTTCTCTATGTTTTTTACTATTTATATTACTATATTATTGTGTATGCACCTGAGGGGATCTGCTCCAATTAAGTTGTTCTTTGAACATGTTCACTGTAATAATGACAATAAAAGTCTATTCTATAATGTGAAATATGTTCATTAATTTTTCACATTGCAAGGTAGGGAAAGATCTAGAAATATAAACAAAAATCTGAAACAGAAATACTACACTATGTAAGTCTGTAGGTACACTTGTGTGAGGTCGACACTTGGGTTGATGGCGGTCTCGAAAGTGCATTTCACTTAGTTGACTTGTTAGTGACATCTCCATGGCGACCGTGACTGTATGCCTGACCTTGCAACATGCGCCCTGCTTTCCACCTCACTCGGGTTGGCTAATCACATCCCATCACACGCAAACAAGCCGGCGCCAAGACAGATCTCGTACAAAAAAATCGTATCCTCGGTGGGGAATTTTTAGATGCCACTTTTTCCCCTACCAGTCCCAATTTGTTTTTTTTCTCCGAGATCTTAAGTCACCTCGCGACGCAGCATTTGATGCTTCTTTTAGCCGTGCGACTTAGTTTTACTCTCACTCGCACGCTGACAAGCTTTGGTTCTAATTGGATGAAATGTTCCCTTTGAGCTGTCTCAGTCAGTAGTGGGGCTGCTTGGCAAGACTTGAATCAATTAGTGCTTCTTTTATCAACAAACGAGCCGGTGGCTGCCGATGGTTTGACAAACTGCATCCGTGTCCCGTCTCATTTTTGTTCCACTTCAACTCCTTTTTTATTTGCAGCTCCGCGCGCGGCGTTGCTCTGAGAAGGGCCAACATCTGGCAGCCGCTTCGGTCCCGGAGTCTTGCATTCATTTTCAGGCAACGTGGCCTGCAGACCAGTCCCTCCTGCGGAGCTCAGCCTTTGGTGTGTGTGGTACTGTTAAGTCTCCACTTCCTGAGTGCTGCTGCCTTGATGTGGCAAGAACCTCAGCGCATGATGGATTGCACTACTAACATTTTATCATTGTCGCTAATACTGCTATTGTTATGGCCAAAGACCGGGGCTGTTCAACTGGCGGCCCGGGAAAGACTCCATCCCGGTCCCCCCCGAGTTCAGATCAAGACAAGCATGTTTGCAACAAATTCTCCAAAACACTCGAGTGTTCCTGTTGTGTCGAGGAACTTGGACCAGTGGAAACACTTTGGCATTGACATGTTAACCTTGCCATAAAACACAGAACTCTCATGACTTGGTCCTGGGGTTTAGTTTTTCTAGAAGGCAACGGAAAGTTGGCTCGGGCGAGACGGGAATGTGAGAACATATTTATTTAATTTTATCAAAAAAAGGAAGTAAACAAAAGGCGCGCAAACCAAAAAGACTATAAACATGGAACAAAAAACTTACTTTGGCATGGGACATGAAGCAGGATCTAAGAGGATGAAGAGTGTGTAGAGCATAAATGTGGAGATGTCACCAGAAAGACAAACTGAAAACAATGAACTTAAATACTACAGACATGATTAACGAAAACAGGTGCGTGACTCAAAACGTGAAACAGGTGCGTGACATTAAAGCAGGGGTGTCAAACTCATTTTAACTCAGGGGCGAGCCGCTCTATTAAAATCATGGCATTGACATGTTAACCTTGCCATCAAACACAGAACTGTCATGACTTGGTCCCGGGGTTTAGTTTTTCTAGAAGGCAACGAAAAGTTGGCTCGGGCGAGACGGGAATGTGAGAACATATTTATTTAATTTCATCAAAAAAAGGAAGTAAACAAAAGGTGCGCACAATGGCGTAGAACAAACTATGAAACCAAAAAGACTATAAACATGGAACAAAAACTTACTTTGGCATGGGACATGAAGCAGGATCTAAGAGGATGAAGAGTGTGTAGAGCATAATTGTGGGATGTCGCCAGAAAGACAAACTGAAAACAATGAACTTAAATACTACAGATATGATTAACGAAAACAGGTGCGTGACTCAAAACGTGAAACAGGTGTGTGACATTAAAGCAGGGGTGTCAAACTCATTTTAACTCAGGGGCGAGCCGCTCTATTAAAATCATGGCATCAAAACAAAAAAATAAAGACAACTTCAGATTGTTTTCTTCGTCTTACTTCGGCCAAAAATAGAACAAACACATTCTGGAAAATATTACAACAAAAATATAGAAAGGAGTACCGGCAGTGGTAGAGTTTAGATTAGATCCACGAAGGAAAGAAGAAAGTGAATGAATGTTTATAACTGAATACATTTACATATGCATTGTTTTCTTTTGTATTATTTATTTTATGAATGAAGTAACGTTTATGACAACCTTTTTCCAAAACACAATATAGAATGTGAGATATAACAGGATAATGCAAACATTTATTATTTGTTTTCAAAAGCGATAACATATTTTATATTCTAGTTTCTATTTTGAAGAAACTAGAATATAAAACATGTTTTATATTCTAAAATATGTTTTTTTGTGAAAACATATTTTATATTCTAGTTTGTTCAAGATATCCACCCATTGCTCTTGTCAGGACTAAGACCATGGCTTGGTTTGTTCTCTCGAGGTGCAAGTGATTTGGACCAGATGTGGCGTGAAGGTGAATACATGATTTATTTAAACACTATAACTACAAAAAAAAAGTACAAACGAAAAGCGCGCACAGTGGCGGAGAAACGACTTGGCTATGAAAACAAATACTTGCACAAAGGCAGAAACTATGAACAACAAAAAACACTAACTGTGGCTTAATAAACAAAAACTTACTTGGCATGGAACCGGCATGAAAAAAGAGCAGCAAGGGTCATAAGGATGTGTGGAGAGTATAAATGCGGGATGTCACCACAAAGACAAACTGAAAACAATGAACTTAAATACTACAGACATGATTAACGAAAACAGGTGCGTGACTCAAAACGCGAAACAGGTGCGTGACGTGACAGGTGAAAACTAATGGGTTGCTATGGTGACAAACAAGAGTGCACAATGAGTCCAAGCGTGGAACAGGTGAAACTAATGGGTAATCATGGAAACAAAAGAGTCCAATAACTAAACAAAACATGACTAAAACAAAACATGATTACACAGACATGACAAGAACACTGGGTTCTAAACTTATGATTTACATAACCGAGGCACTCCTCTAGGCACCCCTTCAAGTGTCACAATTACAAAACCCAAAACCAGTGACGTTGGCACGTTGTGTAATTTGTAAATAAAAAACCAGAATACAATGATTTGCAAATGCTTTTCAACTTATATTCAATTGAATAGACTGCAAAGACAAGATATTTCATGTTCCAACTGAGGAACTTGGTTTTTTTTTGCAAATAATCATTTTTACCACTGTGTTACGAACCTTTCCTTTAGTGCACAAAGTGTATCAGAGTCTTTAATTTGTCTGTAAGGGACCCTTGTTTTTAACTTTAATGTCAAATAGAAATGAGAGCTATGTCACAGATGAACCTAATTTCTCTTTTATTACATTTTTTTTTAAACCATTCTTACCTGTGACATAGTCATGTGAAAAAAAGCCTCCCCTATGGGGTAAAAATGAAACACATGGTAGTGACGTGTGGATTGATACTGAAATAGACTGCAAAGACAAGATTCTTCACGTTCGAACTAGTAAACTTTCTTATTTTTTGCAAATATTAGCTCATTTAGAATTTGATGCCTGCAACATGTTTCAAAAAAGCTGACACAGGTAGCAAAAATAACTGAGAAAGTTGAGGAACGCTCATTAAACACTTATTTGGAACATCCCACAGGTGAACAGGCTAACTGGGAACAGGTGGGTGCCATGATTGGGTATAAAAGCAGCTTCCATGAAATGCTCAGTCGTTCACAAACAAGGATGGGGCGAGGGTCACCACTTTGTCAACAAATGCCTGAGCAAATTGTTGAACAGTTTAAGAACAACATTTCTCAACCAGCTATTGCAAGGAATTTAGGGATTTCAACATCTAAGGTCTGTAATATCATCAAGAATCTGGAGAAATCACTGCACGTAGCATTGAATGCCCTTGACCTTGGATCCCTCAGGCGGTACTACATCAAAAACCGACATCAGTGTGTAAAGGATATCACCACAAGGGCTCAGGAACACTTCAGAAAACCACTGTCAGTAACTACAGTTGGCCGCTACATCTGTAAGTGCAAGTTAAAACTCTACTATGCAAAGCGAAAGCCATTTATCAACAACACCCAGAAACGGCACCGGCTTTGCTGGGCCCGAGCTCATCTAAGATGGACTGATGCAAAATCTAAAAGTGTTCTGTGGTCTGACAAGTCCACATTTAAAATTGTTTTTGGAAACTGTGGACGTCGTGTCCTCCGGACCAAAGAGGAAAAGAACCATCCGGATTGTTATAGGCGCAAAGTGTAAAAGCCAGCATGTGTGATGGTATGGGGGTGTATTAGTGCCCAAGACATGGGTAACTTACACATCTGTGAAGGCGCCATTAATGCTGAAAGGTACATACAGGTTTTGGAGCAACATATGTTGCCATCCAAGCAACGTTGCCATGGACGCCCCTGCTTATTTCAGCAAGACAATGCCAAGCAACGTGGCTTCATAGTAAAAGAGTGCGGGTACTAGACTGACCTGCCTGTAGTCCAGACCTGTCTCCCATTGAAAATGTGTGGCACATTATGAAGCCTAAAATAGCACAACGGAGACCCCCGGACTGTTGAACAACTTAAGCTGTACATCAAGCAAGAATGGGAAAGAATTCCACCTGAGAAGCTTCAAAAATGTGTCTCCTCAGTTCCCAAACGTTTACTGAGTGTTGTTAAAAGGAAAGGCCATGTAACACAGTGGTGAACATGCCCTTTCCCAACTACTTTGGCACGTGTTGCAGCCATGAAATTCTAAGTTAATTATTATTTGCAAAAAAGAAATAAAGTTTATGAGTTTTGAATATGGGTTGAAAAGGATTTGCAAATCATTGTATTCCGTTTATATTTACATCTAACACAATTTCCCAACTCATATGGAAACGGGGTTTGTACTCAATACATTTCTGACGGAGATAGGTTTTCTTTAGAACATCTCAAAAAACAAACAAAGAAGTGCTAACTTTAACTTACATTTTTAAACATTTGTTAACAGTTGTTTTTCGGATGAATGACCAATCAAAGAATTCTTATCACAGTCGTTCAAGCGTTCCAGCCATCGGTGAACGCTTTGGTGCAAAGATGAGAGGAACTGCTTGTTCCGAGAGGATGTCCAGTATATGTCAACGTGTTACAGGCAACAATCATAGTACACAGTTGATTGCAACATCCATCAACAACCATGGGTTTGTGGGTGACTATTAAAAGCCCAAATATAAGCAGTGTTTACAACATGGAGATTTCCTAGGAATCCATCCATGCATTCATCCATTCCACCATAAATAAACACCAGGACATGTGGTATGAACTGGCATTTGCTGACACTCCCATCATCCCGCATTGGTGAGAAAAGTCCTGGCTAGCAGTTAACCCAAATCTCTGCGGACATATCAAATCTCCTCCTCCAATTGAGAGATTTATTAGACAGATGGATGGAAATCTAGTTTGGCTACAGTGGCCCCTCATGAGGATGCTCCAGACTGATTGCCGGGTAAACTGGGGCTTGCTCAACGATGGCCCTCTGGCGCCCTCTGCCGGCATTTGGGGCATACAGCAGGATAACTGCTAATGACATTAAAGCAGGGGTGTCAAACTCATTTTAACTCAGGGGCGAGCCGCTCTATTAAAATCATGGCATCAAAACAAAAAAATAAAGACAACTTCAGATTGTTTTCTTCGTCTTACTTTGGCCAAAAATAGAACAAACACATTTTGGAAAATATTACAACAAAAATATAGAAAGGAGTACCGGCAGTGGTAGAGTTTAGATTAGATCCACGAAGGAAAGAAGAAAGTGAATGAATGTTTATAACTGAATACATTTACATATGCATTGTTTTCTTTTGTATTATTTATTTTATGAATGAAGTAACGTTTATGACAACCTTTTTCCCAAAAAAATATAAAATGTGAGATGTAACAGGATAATGCATACATTTATTATTTGTTTTCAAAAGCGATAACATGTTTTATATTCTAGTTTCTATTTTGAAGAAACTAGAATATAAAACATGTTTTCACTTTTTTTGTGAAAACATGTTTTATATTCTAGTTTCTTCCAAATAGCCACCCTTTGCTCTGATTACTGCTTTGCACACTCTTGGCATTCTCTCCATGAGCTTCAAGCACACCTGAGAAGCATACTTGCCAACCTTGAGACCTCCAAATTCGGGAGATTTGTCGGGAGGGGAGGGCTAGTGGTGTGGGCGTGGCCAGGGGGCGGGGTTAAGGGGGAGGGGTATATTTTTATAGCTAGAATTCACTTAAATTCAAGTATTTCTTATTTATATATATATATATATATATATATATATATATATATATATATATATATATATATATATATATATATATATATATATGTGTGTGTGGGAAAAAATCACAAGACTATTTCATCTCTACAGGCCTGTTTCATGAGGGGGGGTACCCTCAATCATCAGGAGATTTTAATGGGAGCATTCACATACCATGGTTTATATAGGGCACAGAGTGGGTGGGTACAGGCTGGCGTTGGGGCGTGGTGATTGGCTCATGTGTTACCTAGGAGGTGTTTCCGTCTGTGGCGGCATGCTGATACCATTTCGCTGCGCTTGTTGAGGGATGACAGGTCTGGACGGTAAATAATAAACAGTTTCTCTTTCAAGCATAGGTTGCATCTTTTATTACCACTATTGTAAGGTGTGCTGGATGCAAGAATTTGCCATGTTATTGAATATTCAACATTATTGTCTTTGAGGTCCCAAATGTGTTTGCTGAGTTCTGTGGTATTCCGCAGGTTTTGGTTCCTGAAAGAAGCCTTGTGATTGTTCCATCTGGTTTTGAATTCTCCCTCGGTTAATCCTACATATGTGTCGGATGTGTTAATGTCCTTGCGTATTACCTTAGATTGGTAGACAACTGATGTTTGTAAGCACCCCCCGTTGAGAGGGCAATCAGGTTTCTTTCGACAGTTACAGCCGTTGTTGGTTTTGGAGTCGCTCTGTCCGGGGGCCGACGGCTCATTTGCAATTGTTTTGTTGTGGTTTGAGATGATTTGCCGTATATTGTTCATACAGCTGTAGCTCAATTTAATGTTGTTCTTGTTGAATACTTTTCTTAGGGTGTTGTCTTTGGGAAAGTGTTTGTCAATCAGATTGAGGAATTTGTGTCCAATGTTAGTTGAGACGTTTTTGCTGTATGGGGGGTTGTACCAGATGATATATATATATATATATCATATATATATATATATATATATATATATATATATATATATATATATATATATATATATATATATATATATAATAAATACTTGACTTTCAGTGAATTCTAGCTATATATAAATATCAGTGACGTGCAGTCACTAGAGGCAGGTGAGGCGGGGCCTCACCTGCCATCATGGAAAGAAAAAAATTGTAAAAAGAAAAAAAAATAATTAAATTGTTAAATGTATCCAGTGATTATACTAAAAAGTTATTTTCCATTTAACTTCACCAGTTTTAGATTATTTTTATTCAAAATCGCTGAATTTTCACATTTGTCGTTCAAATACTGAGAAGAGACGGTGCGGTGATCGGCAGCCAGTTGAGGCACGTCACTCAGTGCCTCAACATGGATTGCGCAATGACTCGGCTAACTGCTGGCCTGCTGTGCAGTGAGACTGTATTGCTATATGAATTATATTATACATTTCCATAGTTTAGTTAGCTGAGGTATATAATGTACAGTGTATTTTGTCAACAACTGTATGTGTGTCACGTATTTCTTGTGCTGAGCAATCATAAAACTGCTGCGAAGACGCACTGTGTGAAGCTCGCAGTAATCCCGCCTCTTTGTGCCGGTTAATGAACCCCCGCCGTAGAACGCACCCCCCGACGGGAGTGCCACACCGACCAAAGCCCACACCCAAACCCCCCACGTGCAAGACCGAACCCACTCAAAAAAGTCACCCAACAAGAAGCCAAAAAGTCCAAAAACAACAATGCTCGCGTTGGAGGAGCCGTGAACGACTGCAGGGACACAACATTAGGTACACCTGCAGACTGCAGCACGGATTTCATATTTCATTCATTCACAACTCCTCCAACACGAACATTATTGTTTTTGCGCTTTTTGGCTTCTTATTGAGCTGCTGCATTTTTTTGGTTGGGTTGTATATTTCTTTTGAGTAACTTACGTCTACATTTCTAAAAGGGGAGGAATGTAATAGAGTGATCTATGTTTGTCTGTTGCCATCTCCTGGTGAATGTTGGCTATAGCGTACTGTGGTTACTTTTTGGTTGGCCAACGATTTACGTGGTGTTGCGCACCTGACGTCAAGTGTGTTGAGTCTGTTCTGAAGTCTACAGTAAAGAGACGTACTTCATCACCTCGCCTGGTTATTGCCTCCAACTCAATATATTACATAAAGGTAAGACCATAATAACGTTTTTTTTTTTTTTTTATTAAATGTGCTTTTTTGTGTGCTACAGTTTGTATGTGTAAAGTTAAAGTTAAGTTAAAGTAGCAATGATTGTCACACACACACTAGGTGTGGTGAAATTTGTCCTCTGCATTTGACCCATCCCCTTGATCACCCCCTGGGAGGTGAGGGGAGCAGTGGGCAGCAGCGGCGCCGCGCCCGGGAATAATTTTTGGTGATTTAACCCCCAATTCCAAGCCTTGATGCTGAGTGCCAAGCAGGGAAGAATGCTGGTATGAGCTTTTAAACATAACCCGTTAACTGCTGCCAATCAAATGGTGAATAAGATACTCTTTAGGGTTCATATGTTTGTAAATCTGACTGTGATGAAGTCAGTGCCTCACCAGCCATCAACCTCACCGCACGTCACTGATAAATATGTATTTTATTATATATATATATATATATATATATATACATATAAATACAATAAATACTTGAATTTCAGTGTTCATTTATTTACACATATACACACATAACACTCCTCTACTCATTGTTGTATTTGAAAGTGCAATGCTTTGCAGCCAGTAGCACAGCCTTTGAAGGAGCACAGGTATGGGCAGTGTAATATTCTGGGTTGGAGTCAATAACCAGGCGAGGTGATGAAGTTACGTCTCTTTACTTCATACTTCAGAACCGACTCCCACACTTGCCGTCAGGGTGCGCAATACGACGTGAACCGTTGGCCGACCAAAAAGTAACCACAGAACACTATACGGTATTGTGTTCTGTGGTTACTTTTTAAACCGTTGGCCAACCAAAAAGTTACTTTTTGGTTGGCCAACGGTTTACGTTGTATTGCGCACCCTGACGGCAAGTGTGGGAGTCGGTTCTGAAGTATGAAGTAAAGAGCGGACGTGACTCACGGACCTGGAGGGGGCGTGCCTTAAGTCCGGCTGGAAATCGGGAGAAATTCGGGAGAAGGTTGTCCCGGGAGATTTTCGGGAGAGGCACTGAAATTCGGTAGTCTCCTGGTAAATTCGGGAGAGTTGGCAAGTATGCTGAGAAGTTGAAACCATTTCAGGTGACTACCTCTTAAATCTCATTGAGAGAATACCAAGAGTGTGCAAAGCAGTAATCAGAGCAAAGGGTGGCTATTTTGAAGAAACTAGAATATAAAACATGTTTTCAGTTAAGTACATAACTCCACATGTGTTCATTCATAGTGTTGATGCCTTCAGTGACAATCTACGATGTAAATAGTCATGAAAATAAAGAAAACGTATTGAATGAAAAAGGTGTGTCCAAACTTTTGGCCTGTACTGTATACTGTATACCAGGGGTGCTCACACTTTTTCTGCAGGCGAGCTACTTTTCAATTGATCAAGTCGTGGAGATCTACCTCATTCATATATATCATTTATATTTACTTATTTATGAAATATATGTTTTTGTTAACAAGTTAAAGGTGTTTAATGATAATGCAAGCATGTTTAACACATATAGTTAATATTGTTAACAAGTTAAAGGTGTTTAATGATAATACAAGCATGTTTAACACATATAGTTAATATTGTTAACAAGTTAAAGGTGTTTAATGATAATACAAGCATGTTTAACACATATAGTTAATATTGTTAACAAGTTAAAGGTGTTTAAAGATAATACAAGCATGCTTAACACATATAGTTAATATTGTTAACAAGTTAAAGGTGTTTAAAGATAATACAAGCATGTTTAACACATATAGTTAATATTGTTAACAAGTTAAAGGTGTTTAAAGATAATACAAGCATGTTTAACACATATAGATTCCTTTCTTTCATGAAGACAAGAATATAAGGTGGTGTATTACCTGATTGTGATGACTTGCATTGATTGGAATCAGACAGTGGTGATGATAACGTTCGCATTTTCGAATGGAGGAGAAAAAAAGTCCTCCTTTCTGTCCAATACTACATGAAAGTGGTTGGTTTTTGGCATCTTATTTGTCCAGCTTCCGTACTCCTTTGTATACACTTTACAAGAAATACATTGTTGGCAAACTCCGTAGCTTGCTAGCTTGTGCACGCCAGCTTTCTGAGACTCTTATTTTGGTAGCGCAGGCAGGATGAAGCAGAGCTTTTATTGTGCAACTGTGCAGTCGGTCTTTGGAGTTTTGACGACAGGTACGGCACCAGAGTCTGTTGAAATAAAGTGTTTCTCGCCTTCCAGTCGGTAATTTTAACGAGCTGGCAGCAGCCAGCGTCATCTCAGAAGACCCTCGGGTGCCGTGAATGTCAATCAAGTGACGAAAGTGACGTCATAGTGAAGATTTATGATCGCTCATTTTTAGGACTATTTTTTTAATGCCTGGCTGGTGATCGACTGACACACCCTCCGAGATCGACCGGTAGCTCGCGATCGACGTAATGAGCACCCCTGCTGTATACAATATTGTTTTGTTATTGATTACATTTAGCGTACGTTAACTTGTTATTTTTTACAGCTCTAATAAAAATACAGATAAAATATAATAATTTAAGATTTTTTTGAATGTTTTACTTTAATGGACAGATTGTTTTTTAACATTGTACCCATTGCATATTATCAATCAATCAATCAATGTTTATTTATATAGCCCTAAATCACAAGTGTCTCAAAGAGCTGCACAAGCCACAACGACATCCTCGGTACAGAGCCCACATAAGGGCAAGGAAAAACTCACCCCAGTGGGACGTCGACGTGAATGACTATGAGAAACCTTGGAGAGGACCGCAAATGTGGGTAACCCCTCCCTTAGGGGAGACCGAAAGCAATGGATGTCGAGTGGGTCTGACATAATATTGTGAAAGTCCAGTCCACAGTGGATCCATCAAGCCCAGTCAATGTGTGAAGGGCTATATAAATAAAGTGGCTATGGTAGAGGATGGTATTTTGGAGTGAAATTTGCCAGGGTCTCTTCACTCATCGACGCATGCACTGACCTGATCACTGACTGAGTTACAGGCCACGCCCCCTCTCCAGGTAACCATTTGCAGTGAAGGTAAAAACACATGTGCGGTTTAAATAAATTGTGGGCTTAATCCATACTTGCCAACCCTCCCAGGATTTTCCGGGAGACTCCAGAAATTCAGCGCCTCTCCCGAAAACCTCCCGGGACAAATTTTCTCCCGAAAATCTCCCGAAATTCAGGCGGACTCAGGTCCTCCACAATATAAAAAAGCGTACCTGCCCAATCACGTTATAACTATAGAATGATGGAGGGCGAGTTCTTGGTTTCTTATGTGGGTTTATTGTTAGGCAGTTTCATTAACGTCCTCCCAGCGTGGCAACAACACACAACAACACCAGTCACTTTTTTGTATACCGTAAAGCAGTTCGTCTGCCGTAAACAGCAATGTTGTGACACTCTTAAACAGGACAATACTGCCATCTAGTGCATTTGATGAAAGCACTTGTGTGCGTGCCACACAGCAATGCATCATCAGAGAGGGTGTTCAGCATGGTTCGAAAAATAGTGACAGAGAATAGAACAAGGATGGACAATTCAACCCTTAACTCAACAATGAGTAGATGAGTGTTATGTGTGTGTATATGTGTAAATAAATGAACACTGAAATTCAAGCATTTATTTTATATATATATATATATATATATATATATATATATATATATATATATATATATATATATATATATGTATATATGTCTTAATAAGGTTATCCAAAAAATAGTGCTCGATACCGTAGTAGAGCGCAATATATGTATGTGTGGGGGGAAAAAAATCACAAGACTATTTCATCTCTACAGGCCTGTTTCATGAGGGGGGTACCCTCAATCATCAGTAGATTTTAATGGGAGCATTCGCATACCATGGTTTATATAGGGCACAGAGTGGGTGGGTACAGGCTGGCCTAGGGGCGTGGTGATTGGCTCATGTGTTACCTAGGAGGTGTTTCCGTCTATGGCGGCATGTTGTTACAATTTCGCTGCGCTTGTTGAGGGATGACAGGTCTGGACGGTAAATAATAAACAGTTTCTCTTTCAAGCATAGGTTGCATCTTTTATTACCACTATTGTAAGGTGTGCTGGATGCAAGAATTTGCCATGTTATTGAATATTCAACATTATTGTCTTTGAGGTCCCAAATGTGTTTGCTGAGTTCTGTGGTATTCCGCAGGTTTTTGTTCCTGAAAGAAGCCTTGTGATTGTTCCATCTGGTTTTGAATTCACCCTCGGTTAATCCTACATATGTGTCGGATGTGTTAATGTCCTTGCGTATTACCTTAGATTGGTAGACAACTGATGTTTGTAAGCACCCCCCGTTGAGAGGGCAATCAGGTTTCTTTCGACAGTTACAGTCTTTGTTGGTTTTGGAGTCGCTCTGACTGGGGGTCGACGGCTCATTTGCAATTGTTTTGTTGTGGTTTGAGATGATTTGTCGTATATTGTTCATGCAGCTGTAGCTCAATTTAATGTTGTTCTTGTTGAATATTTTTCTTAGGTTGTTGTCTTTGGGAAAGTGTTTGTCAATCAGATTGAGGAATTTGTGTCCAATGTTCGTTGAGACGTTTTTGCTGTATGGGGGGTTGTACCAGATGATGTCGTTTCGTTTTCTGTTCTTTTTTGGCTGGTTTCCTGGCGTGGGTTCATAGGTGAGGGTGAAATTGTATCCGCTTTCATCAAGGGCTTTTTGGTACGGGGGGGTTGCTTGGTCATATATATATATATATATATATATATATATATATATATATATATATATATATATGAAATACTTGACTTGGTGAATTCTAGCTGTAAATATACTCCTCCCCTTTTAGCCACGCCCCCAACCACGCCCCCCGTCCCACCCCGACCACGCCCACCCCTACCCCCTCCCCCCACCTCCCGAAATCGGAGGTCTCAAGGTTGGCAAGTATGGCTTAATCTGTGTATGTACATGATTAATATGATATATTTGTGTGATTAATCGAGTTAAATCTGACAGCCCTAGTTTATTTATATATGATATTTCTACTATCATTGTCCAAATACTTCGGGACCCAAATATACAAAACCCAAAACCAGTGAAGTTGTCACATTGTGTAAATGGTCAATAAAAACAGAATACAATGATTTGCAAATCCTTTTCAACTTATATTCAATCGAACAGACTGCAAAGACAAGATAGTTAACGTTCAACCTTTTCCTCGCGACGTCCACAGTTTCCAAAAACAATTTGAAATGTGGACTCGTCAGACCACAGAACACTTTTCCACTTTGCATCAGTCCATCTTAGATGAGCTCAGGCCCAGCGAAGTTGGCAGCGTTTCTGGGTGTTGTTGATAAATGGCTTTCGCTTTGCATAGTAGAGTTTTAACTTGCACTTACAGATGTAGCGACCGACTGTAGTTACTGACAGTGGGTTTCTGAAGTGTTCCCGAGCCCAAGTGGTGATATCCTTTACACACTGATGTCACTTTTTGATGCAGTACAGCCTGAGGGATCGAAGGTCACGGGCATTCAATGTTACGTGCAGTGATTTCTCCAGATTCTCTGAACGTTTTGATGTTATCACGGACCGTAGATGGTGAAACCCCTGGTTGAGAAATGTTGTTCTTAAACTGTTCGACAATCTGCTCACACATTTGTTGAGCATTAATGGTGCCTTCACAGATGTGTAAGTTACCCATGTCTTGGGCACTAATACACCCCAATACCATCACACATGCTGGCTTTTCAACTTTTCTCCTAGAACAATCCGGATGGTTCTTTTCTTCTTTGGTCCGGAGGACACGACGTCCACAGTTTCCAAAAACAATTTGAAATGTGGACTCGTCAGACCACAGAACACTTTTCCACTTTGTATCAGTCCATCTTAGATGAGCTCAGGGCCCAGCGAAGCCGACAGCGTTTCTGGGTGTTGTTGATAAACAGTTTTCGCCTTGCATAGGAGAGTTTTAACTTGCACTTACAGATGTAGCGACCAACTGTAGTTACTAACAGTGAAGTGTTTTTCAGCCCATGTGGTGATATCCTTTACACACTGATGTAGCTGCTTACGTGCAGTGATTTCTCCAGATTCTCTGAACCGTTTGATGATATTACGGAGCGTAGATGGTGAAATCCCTAAATTCCTTGCAATAGCTGGTTGAGAAAGGTTTTTCTTAAACTGTTCCACAATTTGCTCACGCATTTGTTGACCAAGTGGTGACCCTCGCCCCATCCTTGTTTGTGAATGACTGAGCATTTCATGGAGTCTACTTTTATACCCAATCATGGCACCCACCTGTTCCCATTTTGCCTGTTCACCTGTGGGATGTTCCAAATAAGTGTTTAATGAATATTCCTCAACGTTCTCAGTCTTTTTTGCCACTTGTGCCAGCTTTTTTGAAACATGTTGCAGGCATCAAATTCCAAATGAGCTAATATTTGCAAAAAATAACAAAGTTTACCAGTTTGAACGTTAAGTATTGTCGGAGGCAGATATTTACATATATCCGAATTTAAGTTGTACTTCTTTCATTTCTTAGTCATATTTGAAAACAGCTCGTGTTTTCCATTTCTTCTCTTGATGCTCTGTCAGCAAGTATACTGTGTGTGTTAACCTTGAGTTCTTTGGAATGTGTTTGGACTAGCATTTGTTTGGTCTACAGAGATGGGAGCAGAGAGAGGGTGGTGGGATCGGGAAGACAGACCATTTTTGGGAGGCGCGATAGAATGTTCTAGGGTTGGACTGGTCTCAATCAAAATGTATATTGGCAAAGCTTTGAGAATATACAACAAAATACCTATTCTGTCTCTGGTGGTTTTTCAACTCAGCTTTAAGTGTCGGAAAGAACTTGGGAGCGAATTGTGACTTGAATTCCCTGGGAGGAACAACTGGTCCAAAACGCAACAGTATCTTGTCTTTGCAGTCTATTCAATTGAATATAAGTTGAAAAGGATTTGCAAAACATTGTATTCTGTTTTTATTTACCTTTTACACAACGTTTTTGGGTTTGTATAAGGACATGAGTGTAAAGTCATGTCAGACCTGTGTGCTTTTTATCGTTTTTAGCTGTCAAACTGGATGTTAGTTTAGTACGTTGCTCTTTTTATGCCTTTTTATTGTCCCGTAAAGATACAGGACCTCACAGCTCCTGCATGGAGTCAGAGCTTCTGTAAAGTATCGCTCCATTGCTCAGCCACCTGCAGATTTTGGGCTGTTTTTGACTTTTTGTTCCCCGCTTCCCTTTGCGTCATTCCTGGGTGTATTTTTGACATTTTGGTCATTTTAGCTCTTCCCGGGAATTATGGAACTCAAAACCGGGTAGGTATTTTTGACCATTTTCGGCATTTTTCACATTTTGGGCTGTTTTTAGCCTTTTCTTCCCGGATTCCCTGTGAGACATTTTTGGGTGTATTTTTGACATTTTGGTCATTTTGGCTCTTCCTGGGAGGTATGGAACTGTGCGTCATTCCTGGGGGTATTTTTGTCATTTTGGTCATTTTTGGTAGGTAGTTTTGATCATTTTTGGCATTTTTGAGGTTTTGGGCTGTTTTTGACTTTTTCTTCCCCGCTTCCCTTTGCGTCATTCCTGGGTGTATTTTTGACATTTTGGTCATTTTGTCTCTTCCCGGGAATTATGGAACTCAAAACCGGGTAGGTATTTTTGACCATTTTCGGCATTTTTCACATTTTGGGCTGTTTTTAGCCTTTTCTTCCCAGAATTCCCTGTGAGTCATTTTTGGGTGTATTTTTGACATTTTGGTCATTTTGGCTCTTCCTGGGAGGTATGGAACTGTGCGTCATTCCTGGGGGTATTTTTGTCATTTTGGTCATTTTTGGTGGGTAATTTTGATCATTTTCGGCATTTTTGAGGTTTTGGGCTGTTTTTGACTTTTCTTCCCCGCTTCACTTTGCGTCATTCCTGGGTGTATTTTTGATATTTTGGTCATTTTGGCTCTTCCCGGGAATTATGGAACTCAAAACCGGGTAGGTATTTTTGACAATTTTCGGCATTTTTAACATTTTGGGCTGTTTTTGCCCTTTTCTTCCCGGATTCCTTGTGAGTCATTTCCGGGTGTATTTTTGACATTTTGGTCATTTTGGCTCTTCCTGGGGGGGTATGGAACTGTGCGTCATTCCTGGGGGTATTTTTGACATTTTGGTCATTTTTGGTAGGTAATTTCTGGCATTTTTGACATTTTGGGCTGTTTTTGACTTTTTCTTCCCCGCTTCCCTTTGTGTCGTTCTTGAGTGTATTTTTGACATTTTGGTCATTTTGGCTCTTCCCGGGAATTATGGAACTCCAAAACGGGTTGGAATTTTTGATCATTTTCGGCATTTTTCACACTTTGGGCTGTTTTTGCCTTTTTCTTCCCTGCTTCCCTGTGCGTCATTCCTGAGTGTATTTTTGACATTTTGGTCATCTTTGCTCTTCCCGGGACTTATGGAACTCAAACCCTGGGAGGTAATTTTGATAATTGTTGCCATTTTTCACATTTTGGGCTGTTTTTGCCTTTTTTTCCCCTGCTTCCCTGCGCGTCATTCCTGGTTTAGAGATAAACTGTGTAAACATTTCTGTTATGTACATAATAACACACTCACCTTTCTCTCCAGTTGTAAAGGTAAGGATATTGCTGGCTTTACTGGTGCCATGACTGTTCGTGGCAAACATGCGGATGTTGTACATCGAGGGATTTATCTCGATGATGGTGGCCTCTGTCTGGTTGGGGCTGAAGTCTACTACGGCCTTTTTAAAGTCCCATGAGCCTGTGTTTGTTGGGGGGAACAGTACATTGTTGTTTTGAATGAACAATTAGCTTGGTTTGAATCGTTCCACCGACTGTTTACCAGTTTGAACGTTAAGTATCTTTTCTTTTCAGTCTATTCAATTGAATATAAGTTGAAAAGGATTTGCAAATCATTGTATTCTCTTTTTATTTACCATTTACACAACGTTTTTGGGTTTGTTTAAGGACATGAGTGTAAAGTCATGTCAGACTTTTTATCGTTTTTAGCTGTCAAACTGGATGTTAGTTTAGTACGTTGCTCTTTTTACGCCTTTTTATTGTCCCGTAAAGATACAGGACCTCACAGCTCCTGCATGGAGTCAGAGCTTCTGTAAAGTATCGCTCCGTTGCTCAGCCACCTGCAGATTTTGGGCTGTTTTTGACTTTTTGTTCCCCGCTTCACTTTGCGTCATTCCTGGGTGTATTTTTGACATTTTGGTCATTTTAGCTCTTCCTGGGAATTATGGAACTCAAAACCGGGTAGGTATTTTTGGCCATTTTCGGCATTTTTCACATTTTGGGCTGTTTTTAGCCTTTTCTTCCCGGATTCCCTGTGAGTCATTTTTGGGTGTATTTTTGACATTTTGGTCATTTTGGCTCTTCCTGGGAGGTATGGAACTGTGCGTCATTCCTGGGGGTATTTTTGTCATTTTGGTCATTTTTGGTAGGTAGTTTTGATCATTTTCGGCATTTTTGAGGTTTTGGGCTGTTTTTGACTTTTTCTTCCCCGCTTCCCTTTGCGTCATTCCTGGGTGTATTTTTGAAATTTTTGTCATTTTAGCTCTTCCCGGGAATTATGGAACTCAAAACCGGGTAGGTATTTTTGACCATTTTCGGCATTTTTCACATTTTGGGCTGTTTTTAGCCTTTTCTTCCCGGATTCCCTGTGAGTCATTTTTGGGTGTATTTTTGACATTTTGGTCATTTTGGCTCTTCCTGGGAGGTATGGAACTGTGCGTCATTCCTGGGGGTATTTTTGTCATTTTGGTCATTTTTGGTAGGTAGTTTTGATCATTTTCGGCATTTTTGAGGTTTTGGGCTGTTTTTGACTTTTTCTTCCCCGCTTCCCTTTGCGTCATTCCTGGGTGTATTTTTGAAATTTTTGTCATTTTAGCTCTTCCCGGGAATTATGGAACTCAAAACCGGGTAGGTATTTTTGACCATTTTCGGCATTTTTCACATTTTGGGCTGTTTTTAGCCTTTTCTTCCCGGATTACCTGTGAGTCATTTTTGGGTGTATTTTTGACATTTTGGTCATTTTTGGCTCTTCCTGGGAGGTATGGAACTGTGCGTCATTCCTGGGGGTATTTTTTACATTTTGGTCATTTTTGGTAGGTAATTTATGGCATTTTTGACATTTTGGGCTGTTTTTGACTTTTTCTTCCCCGCTTCCCTTTGTGTCGTTCTTGAGTGTATTTTTGACATTTTGGTCATTTTGTCTCTTCCCGGGAATTATGGAACTCCAAAACGGGTTGGAATTTTTGATCCTTTTCGGCATTTTTCACACTTTGGGCTGTTTTTGCCTTTTTCTTCCCTGCTTCCCTGTGCGTCATTCCTGAGTGTATTTTTGACATTTTGGTCATCTTTGCTCTTCCCGGGACTTATGGAACTCAAACCCTGGGAGGTAATTTTGATAATTGTTGCCATTTTTCACATTTTGGGCTGTGTTTGTTGGGGGGAACAGTACATTGTTGTTTTGAATGAACAATTAGCTTGATTTGAATCGTTCCACCGACTGTTTACCAGTTTGAACGTTAAATATCTTTTCTTTTCAGTCTATTCAATTGAATATAAGTTGAAAAGGATTTGCAAATCATTGTATTCTCTTTTTATTTACCATTTACACAACGTTTTTGGGTTTGTTTAAGGACATGAGTGTAAAGTCATGTCAGACTTTTTATCGTTTTTAGCTGTCAAACTGGATGTTAGTTTAGTACGTTGCTCTTTTTACGCCTTTTTATTGTCCCGTAAAGATACAGGACCTCACAGCTCCTGCATGGACTCAGAGCTTCTGTAAAGTATCGCTCCGTTGCTCAGCCACCTGCAGGGCGAGAGAACATTTGATCCAGTCAGCATGTTTTGAGGGAAGAAAATACAGAATAGAACAAATGTAAACACTCACATGTTGATGTTTCCTTTTTTCCCCTTGAGCCCTGCGAAGGGACAAGCGATGGAGAATTAATTCATCAAACCGAAGCGCCGCTCACTGGCGCAACTCGGGCGTACTTACGTCGCAGTTGCCACACAGTTACTATGGCAACGATGAACAGCATCACCAGCACAACTGGAACAACGATGGCAACGAGGTGACCACTCCGAGCCTCATCCACCGTGCTTGTCTAGCAGGGGACGCCACAGAACATCTTTTTGTTGTTGTCCTCTCGTGGGCCGGATAATTAAAAAAACAACCTTGCTAGTAGCAATGGTACTTCACATTGGTTCCTACTTACTGCAGCATGAGTGTCAATCGATGTAACCGTAGCGACGGCATCCTTTTGAGGACCTGTGCAGACACAAATAAAATGATGAGTAGTGTTAGAATAATGATGTATATATTATCACACTAACTTTAGTATGCTTAAAGTCCGTTGCTTTAGTTATTAGCTATTGTGCTCAAGTTAGACTTTTCTAATATATGCAAGGACAAAACAGATGTTATCTTTGTTTTAGGACTTCAACGACCTCAACGAAGATAAGATGACAGCACGCAGACTAAGCAGAGACTTCAAGGACCTCAACGAAGATAATCACAAGGCCCCCCAGCACATTCCGTCACGTATTGTGCGTCCCGGACCTGCTTTGCATAATATATGTGACCACTCCTTTTAGAGGTCGGCCTCAGTGATGTTGACTATGGGACCTCTGAATACAAAGAGGGACGCGGGAGCTGAACCTTAGAGCGTAGGGCGAGACTGTGACTAAGTGTGCAGCTCCATGCGTTCTCCTCATGAGCTAAATTGAACTCTGTCTCTGCATGATTCCTTGCTTCTTGTCTGATTAATAGATGTCATCAGTGTTTGAACCTGACAGTAGTAGTATTAGAGCCAAAAGATACTACAAGTAGTAATCCAGCATGGATAAAGTAATGTTTTTTTGATTAAACAAAGGCAAAGTCACAATTGTATCAGAATCAGAATCAGAATCAGAATAGTTTTTATTGCCATTGTTTGAGAACGGGTTCACAAACTAGGAATTTTACTTGGCGCAATGGTGACACATAAAACACATATAACACAGAGCTATCAGATCTTGTTATTGTTCATGTGCCTGATGGCCGAGGGGGAAAAAAACTGTTCAGGTGGCGGGAGGTGTGGGTCTGGATGGACCGTAGTCTCCTGCCCGAGGGGGCAGGGGGGAATAGTTTGTGTCCAGGGTGAGAAGAGTCAGCTGAGATCCGACCCACACGCCTCCTGGTCCTGGAGGAGAACAGGTCCTGGAGGGGTGGGAGTTTGCAGCCAATAACCTTGGATAAGTCAGTATATACCATGATCATGAACGTTTAACCCTGCCTTAGAACAAGGAGTGTCAAGGATCATTAGTCAGTCCCTTCAGGAATTTGTGGCAACCATTAATGCTGAAAGGTACATACAGGTTTTGGAGCAACATATGTTGCCATCCAATCGACGTCTTTTTAAATGGACGCCCCTGCTTATTTCAGCAAGACAATGACAAGCCACGTTCTGCAGGTGTTACAACAGCGTGGCTTCATAGTAAAAGAGTGCGGGTACTAGACTGGCCTGCCTGTAGTCCAGACCTGTCTCCCATTGAAAATGTGTGGCACATTATGAAGCTTCAAATACCAAAAATGACTATTTTTGGAAGGTAATTTTTATAATTTTCAGCATTTTTGACGTTTTGGGCTGTTTTTGACTTTTTCTTCCCCGCTTCACTTTGCGTCATTCCTGGGTGCATTTTTGACATTTTGGTCATTTTGCCCTTTTCTTCCCGGATTCCCTGTGAGTCATTTCTGGGTGTATTTTTGACATTTTGGTCATTTTGGCTCTTCCTGGGAGGTATGGAACTGTGCGTCATTCCTGGGGGTATTTTTGTCATTTTGGTCATTTTTGGTAGGTAATGTTGATCATTTTTGGCATTTTTGAGGTTTTGGGCTGTTTTTGACTTTTTCTTCCCCTCTTCACTTTGCGTCATTCCTGGGTGTATTTTTGACATTTTGGTCTTTTTGGCTCTTCCCGGGAATTATGGAACTCAAAACCAGGTAGGTATTTTTGATCATTTTCGGCATTTTTCACATTTTGGGCTGTTTTTAGCCTTTTTTTCCCGGATTCCCTGTGAGTCATTTTTGGGTGTATTTTTGACATATTGGTCATTTTGGCTCTTCCTGGGAGGTATGGAACTGTGCATCATTCATTGGGGTATTTTTGACATTTTGGTCATTTTTGGTAGGTAATTTTTATCATTTTCAGCATTTTTGACGTTTTGTGCTGTTTTTGATTTTTTTTCTTGCCCGCTTCCCTTTGTGTCATTCCTGGGTGTATTTTTGACATTTCGGTCATTTTGGCTCTTCCCGGGAATTATGGAACTCCAAAACGGGTTGGAATTTTTGATCATTTTCGGCATTTTTTAAAGGCTGTTTTTGCCTTTTTCTTCCCTGCTTCCCTGTGCGTCATTCCTGAGTGTATTTTTGACATTTTGGTCATCTTTGCTCTTCCCGGGACTTATGGAACTCAAACCCTGAGAGGTAATTTTGATAATTGTTGCCATTTTTCACATTTTGGGCTATTTTTGCCTTTTTTCCCTGCTTCCCTGTGCATCATTCCTGGTTTAGAGATAAACTGTGTAAACATTTCTGTTATGTACATAATAACACACTCACCTTTCTCTCCAGTTGTAAAGGTAAGGATATTGCTGGCTTTACTGGTGCCGTGACTGTTTGTGGCAAACATGCGGATGTTGTACATGGAGGGATTTATCTCGATGATGGTGGCCTCTGTCTGGTTGGGGCTGAAGTCTACTACGGTCTTTTTAAAGTCCCATGAGCCTGTGTTTGTTGGGGGGAACAGTACATTGTTGTTTTGAATGAACAATTAGCTTGGTTTGAATCGTTCCACCGACTGTCCTTTACCATTCACTGCTTTATACTCAAGGAAATATCCGGTAATGGGGGCGCCTCCTTCAAACCCAGCAGTCCAGGAAAGAGAAACTGCATTGTCTCGGACATCTTTTAACTCAACAACAGGGGGATCTGGAGACTCTGCCACAAAGGAGATGTTCACGATATAAAAAATAGAGTTTGGAACAACAGTGTATCCTGGATCATTATGAATTGTTTATCCTCTGTACCTGAAGAGAAACTTGTAGAGCTTTGTTCCCATGTTGTGCTGGCACGAACCACATCTGTCACGGAAGTTGTGTGATCTGTAGACACAAAAGAAGTGAAATATTAGATAGAATACTATTAAAAAAGGATGGGAAATTGAACTAATTGTATTAAGGCACAATAGAAAATGTTTTTTTTTAATCATTGCAATATTACATTTGCAAAAATGATTTCTGAGTACAGGGTTATTCAACTGGCGGCCCCCGAATTCAGTTTAAAACTTGGGAGACAAACATTTTTTCAGCAAATTCCTGAATGTATAGAGCACAGGTGCCAAACTCAAGGATCCGGGGGCCAAATCGGGCCCGCCCCGTTTCCATATGAGTTGGGAAATTGTGTTAGATGTAAATAAAAACGGAATACAATGATTTGCAAATCATTTTCAACCCATATTCAGTTGAATGCACTACAAAGACAACATATTTGATCTTCAAACTCATAAACTTTTTTTTTTTTGCAAATAATAATTAACTTAGAATTTCATGGCTGCAACACGTGCCAAAGTAGTTGGGAAAGGGCATGTTCACCACTGTGTTGTATCACCTTTTTTTTTAACAACACTCAATAAACGATTGGTAACTGAGGAAACTAATTGTTTCAGCTTTGAAAGTGGAATTCTTTCCCATTCTTGTTTTATGTAGAGCTTCAGTCGTTCAACAGTCCGGGGTCTCCGCTTTCGTATTTTACGCTTCATAATGCGGCACACATTTTCGATGGGAGACAGGTCTGGACTGCAGGCGGGGCCAGGAAAGTACCCGCACTCTTTTTTTAACGAAGCTACGCTGTTGTAACACGTGCTGAATGTGGCTTGGCATTGTCTTGCTGAAATAAGCAGGGGCGTCCATGAAAAAGACGGCGCTTAGATGGCAGCATATGTTGTTCCAAAACATGTATGTACCTTTCAGCATTAATGGTGCCTTCACAGATGTGTAAGTTACCCATGTCTTGGGCACTAATGCACCCCCATACCATCACAGATGCTGGCTTTTGAACTTTGCATTGATAACAGTCTGGATGGTTCGCTTCCCCTTTGATGTCGAATATTTCCAAAAACAATTTAAAATGTGGACTCGTCAGACCACAGAACACTTTTCCACTTTGCATGAGTCCATCTTAGATGATCTCGGGCCCAGAGAAGCCGGCGGCGTTTCTGGGTGTTGTTGATAAATGGCTTTCGCTTTGCATAGTAGAGCTTTAACTTGCACTTACAGATGTAGCGACCAACTGTATTTAGTGACAGTGGTTTTCTGAAGTGTTCCTGAGCCCATGTGGTGATATCCTTTAGAGATTGATGTCAGTTTTTGATACAGTGCCGTCCGAGGGATCGAAGGTCTCGGTCATTCAATGTTGGTTTCCGGCCATGCAGCTTACGTGGAGTGATTTCTCCAGATTCTCTGAACCTTTTGATGATATTATGGACCGTATATGTTGAAATCCCTAAATGTCTTGCAATTGCACTTTGAGAAACGTTGTTCTTAAACTGTTTGACTATTTACTCACGCAGTTGTGGACAAAGGGGTGTACCTCGCCCCATCCTTTCTTGTGAAAGACTGAGCATAATTTGGGGAAGCTGTTTTTATACCCAATCATGGCACCCACCTGTTCCCAATTAGCCTGCACACCTGTGGGATGTTCCAAATTAGTGTTTGATGAGCATTCCTCAACTTTATCAGTATTTATTGCCACCTTTCCCAACTTCTTTGTCACGTGTTGCTGGCAACAAATTCTAAAGTTAATGATTATTTGCAAAAAAAAAAAATGTTTATGAGTTTGAACATCAAATATGTTGTCTTTGTAGCATATTCAACTGAATATGGGTTGAAAATGATTTGCAAATCATTGTATTCCGTTTATATTTACATCTAACACAATTTCCCAACTCATATGGAAACGGGGTTTGTAATATACGTTAATAAAATGCTTAATCTTTTCTTACTACATATATTTGTTCTTTCCCTTTTGTCATTAAAAATCATGTACTGCATTTGCATATCTTTTAAAATCCAATATTATCAAAATCAAAATATATTATCATGTATTCCAAAAATATTTTAAGATAAATACTGTACTTAAATACCTGCTTGACTTATGATTTCAAAACAAATGATCAATCAAATTGTAGACTGGAAAATTGACAATAGATTTTACGGTTAAATTCAGTTTTTTACCGCAAAATCAACTTTGCTACTGTTTTTTTTCCATACACAGTAAGACTCTAAAATGTTAAAAAAGAAAAAAAAAGAAAAAACATTAAATCAACAAGATTTTACGTTAAAAACAAACCTGGCAGTTCTGTTGCTTGAATTTTACCGCTAAAACAGCGGTATTGTTTTTCCATTCCATTCCATTTATTAATTTTTTGTATATGCCGTAAAAAATAAAAAACACTGCTTTTACTGTAAAATTCTGGTGACTGAGCTGCCAGTTTTTAAAGTAAAATTTCAATATATTTTTTTTGCAGCTAATAAAAATATATATTGTTAATGTATTATATGTATACACATTAGAGATGCACGGTTTGCGGACACAACCGCGGAGTCCGCGGATTATCCGCGGATCGGGCGGATGAAATTTAAAAAAATAAGATTTTATCCGCTCGCGGGTCGGGTCGGGCGGATTAATTAGATTTTTTTTTTTTTTTTGCGGGTGGCAGTTAAACCAATTGGGAAATATATATACATAGTTAAATGTTGTTACCCACATACGAAAAACGAGCAGGCACCTGCAGCATATGCCACAACAGAAGAAGAAAAAAAAGAGATGGACACTTTTACGGAGCGGAGAAGGGACGCCTCGCCGGGGTCCGGGACCGAGGCCCCATCCCCCGAGAGGGCCCCACCGGGAGCCGTAGCTGAGGCGATCCGCGAGAAGGGCCCGACGCACGTCCAGGGTCACCACCGCGCCCACCGCACCGACACCCCGCCTCGTCCGCTTTCACCGCGGCCGGCGTCACGCGCAGCAGGTAAGCAGCTTACCTGCCCGCCACCCCCGTGGCCGGGGGCTCGTAACAGGGGTCACTCCGCGCGCTCCGCCCGCGCAGCTTACCTGCTTGCCACCCTTGTTGCCGGGGGCGCGTAACAGGGGTCACTCCGCGCGCAGTGCGCTCACGAAAGGGGTGGGGCTCACCCTGGTTGATATAGAGAGCAGGACGGTGGCCATGGAAGTCGGAACCCGCTAAGGAGTGTGTAACAACCCACCTGCCGAATCAACTAGCCCTGAAAATGGATGGCGCTGGAGCGTGGGCCCATACCCGGCCGTCGCCGGCAGCGAGACGCGCTTGGAGGTGCGCTCAGCGCGGCTCCCATATGATTGCGCACTGGTGTGCGTCTGGGTCGTGACAGCGTGGCACGCGAATGTCTGTGCTGCATTGGATCAGTCTCCTTTCTTTAACAGGCAAAAGCTTTATAACCTCACCATACCTGCCAACTTTTAAATCAGAAAAACCTAGTAGCCAGGGTCCAAGGGCCGCAGGCCCCGGAAGGTCCAGGACAAAGTCCTGGTGGGGGGGTTCAGGCTTCGCCCCCCCGACGCAAAATGATTATTAGCATTCAGACAGGTTAAAATGTTGCTAAAACCATCACTTTTCTATCAGTCACAGTGACTTTTCAAAACAAAAATATTACAGCAAAAATCATATGGGTTGATTGACATGTTTATTCTGTAAGCTAACTTCAATAGTTTGAAATTATTTTGACAGTTAATGCCAGTTATCCTGTCAACCTTTCTACTCAGTGGCCTAGTGGTTAGAGTGTCCGCCCTGAGATCGGTAGGTTGTGAGTTCAAATCCCGGCCGAGTCATACCAAAGACTATAAAAATGGGACCCATTACCTCCCTGCTTGGCACTCAGCATCAAGGGTTGGAATTGGGGGTTAAATCACCAAAATGATTCCCGGGCGCGGCCACCGCTGCTGCCCACTGCTCCCCTCACCTCCCAGGGGGTGATCAAGGGTGATGGGTCAAATGCAGAGAATAATCTCGCCACACCTAGTGTGTGTGTGACAATCATTGGTACTTTAACTTTGTTAATTGAAAGTATAAATAGTATAAACACTTTTAACAGTATGTCGTGCTGTGAAATACAGCCGACAGGATTGGGCATGCATGGTGCAGGAGAACAAAGGACTTCTTTCATTTAAGGTTTGTGATAAACCATCAAACTCATTCGTTAAAAGGACTCTATAGTAATATAAAGCGAATTTTTCTGGACATTATCATGCAAGAAAAGTTTATTTTTGGGATCGCGATCACCGCGTAATGATTTTTAAAGGTTGCATTACATTATTAACTGTCCCATGTGATCAGCCAGTGCGATTGGAAGTCCATGCTCAATTATTGCCTCCGTAAATAAAACTTCGGCATTTATCACATCCAAAGAATCTGTTTGGGCGACGAAAAACGTTGAAAGTTTTCCACTTGTATCGCTAGCAACGGCATTAGACTTGTGTTTTTTTGTCCCAACGTGGTCTTCTACATCGCTAATTCCTCCGTGTCCGATCGAAAAATCTTGTCTGCACAAGGTGCAATTCGCGTAGTTTTCACCCTTTTTTTTTTTTTTTTATTAATATTAGATATATAACAACGGGCGGATGGCGGGCGGGTGCAGTTCTGATCAAACGTTACATCGGGTGGATGGCGAATGGTTGACGACTTTCTGACGCGGTTGCGGATGAAATAATTGCCTATCCGCGCATCTCTAATACACATGTATTTTCATACAGTATATTACTCATTGATAAAATCGGCCCTCTGAAGGCAACCATAACTGCGATGTGGCCATCAATGAAAACACATTTTACATCCCTGGTATAGAGGAACTTGGGCAACTATAAATGCGTCGGCAGATCCTTGCAATGACATTTTTACCTTGCTTGCAAACATAGAACACTGGTGTCCAACCTTGACCATCTGAGGCGGTCGTCAGGGCACCCCTTTGAGTCCTTTCCTTTTTTGGCAGTGGCATTTTTTTTTTCATACTATTATTTGTGTAACTAAAGTGTTGCTCTAGCTTATTTACTTCAGATGCAGTCAGTAGTCATTTGTTCAACTTCTGTAGTTATAGTAGTGGTGTTCCTCAAGGTTCCATTTTAGGTCCTCTTTTGTTCATCCTTTGTCAGAGAAACTAAATTTTTCCTTAAAAATAGGAGAGCGCTCCTGCAACTCTGACAAAATAAAAAGACCAAAATCTCCAGAATATACAAAATATGGCTCCGCATCCATGGTTTTCTGGAAATGTGCTAGTATAATACAGTATACCGGGATATTGTGTTTTTTTGACACTTACAGGTAAAAGCCAGTAAATTAGAATATTTTGAAAAACTTGATTTATTTCAGTAATTGCATTCAAAAGGTGTAACTTGTACATTATATTTATTCATTGCACACAGACTGATGCATTCAAATGTTTATTTCATTTAATTTTGATGATTTGAAGTGGCAACAAATGAAAATCCAAAATTCCGTGTGTCACAAAATTAGAATATTACTTAAGGCTAATACAAAAAAGGGATTTTTAGAAATGTTGGCCAACTGAAAAGTATGAAAATGAAAAATATGAGCATGTACAATACTCAATACTTGGTTGGAGCTCCGTTTGCCTCAATTACTGCGTTAATGCGGCGTGGCATGGAGTCGATGAGTTTCTGGCACTGCTCAGGTGTTATGAGAGCCCAGGTTGCTCTGATAGTGGCCTTCAACTCTTCTGCGTTTTTGGGTCTGGCATTCTGCATCTTCCTTTTCACAATACCCCACAGATTTTCTATGGGGCTAAGGTCAGGGGAGTTGGCGGGCCAATTTAGAACAGAAATACCATGGTCCGTAAACCATGCACGGGTAGATGACATGGCACCCCAAACCATCACTGATGGTGGAAACTTTACACTAGACTTCAGGCAACGTGGATCCTGTGCCTCTCCTGTCTTCCTCCAGACTCTGGGACCTCGATTTCCAAAGGAAATGCAAAATTTGCATGGTTGGGTGATGGTTTGGGGTGCCATGTCATCTGCTGGTGTCGGTCCACTCTGTTTCCTGAGATCCAGGGTCAACGCAGCCGTCTACCAGCAAGTTTTAGAGCACTTCATGCTTCCTGCTGCTGACCTGCTCTATGGAGATGGAGATTTCAAGTTCCAACAGGACTTGGCGCCTGCACACAGCGCAAAATCTACCCGTGCCTGGTTTACGGACCATGGTATTTCTGTTCTAAATTGGCCCGCCAACTCCCCTGACCTTAGCCCCATAGAAAATCTGCGGGGTATTGTGAAAAGGAAGATGCAGAATGCCAGACCCAAAAACGCAGAAGAGTTGAAGGCCACTATCAGAGCAACCTGGGCTCTCATAACACCTGAGCAGTGCCAGAAACTCATCGACTCCATGCCACGCCGCATTAACGCAGTAATTGAGGCAAAAGGAGCTCCAACCAAGTATTGAGTATTGTACATGCTCATATTTTTCATTTTCATACTTTTCAGTTGGCCAACATTTCTAAAAATCCCTTTTTTGTATTAGCCTTAAGTAATATTCTAATTTTGTGACACACGGAATTTTGGATTTTCATTTGTTGCCACTTCAAATCATCAAAATTAAATGAAATAAACATTTGAATGCATCAGTCTGTGTGCAATGAATAAATATAATGTACAAGTTACACCTTTTGAATGCAATTACTGAAATAAATCAAGTTTTTCAAAATATTCTAATTTACTGGCTTTTACCTGTATGTTTATGACTTTTATTTCTGTCTATGTTAGCCAGTCGGTGATATAAAAGGTAATAAAAATTATAGTGAAAGGAAGATAAATGTATTTGACAAGCTTTG
This sequence comes from Nerophis lumbriciformis, assembly GCF_033978685.3. Classification (NCBI taxonomy): domain Eukaryota; kingdom Metazoa; phylum Chordata; class Actinopteri; order Syngnathiformes; family Syngnathidae; genus Nerophis; species Nerophis lumbriciformis. The sequence continues at coordinate 23,916,177 of NC_084583.2, read as the reverse complement.
TGCTTCACTTTTCCTTTTTTTAACATTTTATTATGGTCATGATTTAGTTTTTTGTGTGTCCCGGACTTTGTTACCTGGGATCAACCTGGTGGTATCTTCAATGCTCCATATGACAGTGAAGGGTGTGTTGATTGTTGCCTGAGTTGAAGTTTGGACAACTGAATAAAAAAAATAAAAAAAACATAGTATTATCAATGGTGAGGTAATTTGTTCAAATCATGAGGTACTGTGCAAAAAAAAAACGACTTTAGCAATGACAATTATTAGTATTTTGTTCCATTTAGTTTTTAGAGAGGTAATTTTACATTGATACATTTTAATTTGTTATTTTCGTACCTTACGGTTAGAGCAGTGGTTCTTAACCTGGGTTCGATGGAACCCTAGGGGTTCGGTGAGTCGGGCTCAGGGGTTCGGCGCAGGTCGAGACACACCCGACTCATCGTGTAAATAAAAACTTCTCCCTATCGGCGTATTACGGATACGGCAACAGCTGACTGATTTGCAGGTGTGTAATTTGTTGTGAGTTTATGTGTTGGTTTTGTTCTTTGAACAAGGTGATGTTCATGCACGCTTCATTTTGTGCACCAGTAAAAAAACATGGTAACACTTTAGTATGGGGAACATATTCACCTTTAATTAGTTGCTTATTAACATGCAAATTAGTAACATATTAGCTCTTAACTAGTCATTATTAAGAACTTATTAATGCCCTATTCGGCATGGCCTCATTATAACCCTAACCCTCTAACCCTGGCCCTAACCCTCTAACCCTAACCCTAACCAAATAACTCGAAATTAAGTCTTTGTTACTTAGAATATGTTCCCCATACTAAAGTGTTACCAAAAACATATAAGTTTGTCTTGAATTTGAAAAAAACAGCATTTTATTTTCCACTAAAGAAGGGTTCGGTGAGTGCGCATATAAAACTGGTGGGGTTTGGTACCTCCAACAAGGTTAAGAACCACTGGGTTAGAGTCATGGCTCTTTCATGGATATTTAATGGGACAAATGTACAGCTCTGCTGCTCGTCTGCTAACACAGACCCGCAGACGTGAGCACATCACCCCTATTTTAGCGTCCCTTCACTGGCTCCCTGTGCGTTACCGAATCAATTTTAAACTCCTTTTATTTGTTTTTAAATGTCTAAACAACCGCGCACCAACCTATCTCTCCGACCTGCTTCAGCCTTACTGCCCCACCCGATCCTTAAGATCAGCCGATCAGCTGCTGTTGACGGTCCCTGACACAAGGCTGAAGCTTAGAGGTGACAGAGCTTTCGCCGTTGCTGCTCCCAAGCTCTGGAACGACCTACCCCTGAGTGTTAGACAAGCCTCCTCTCTTCCTGTTTTTAAATCTCTCTTAAAAACATACTTTTATTCCATGGCTTTTAACACTGAGTGATATCCATCCTGCAATGGCGCCCCATAATACACCTGCTGTGATCCTGTTTTTATGTTTTTATTAATTCTATTTTAATTATTTATTTTTTATCGTGTTCTGTTTGTGTTGTGTTGTGTTTGCTCGGTACTCGTTTTATCTTTTAACCTGCCCGTTGTACAGCACTTTGGCTACCCCTGTGGTAAATTTTAAATGTGCTTTATAAATAAAGTTGATTTGATTTGATTTGATACAGTACAGGCCAAAAAGTTTGTACACACCTTCTCATTCAATGGGTTTTCTTTATTTTCATGACTATTTACATTGTAGATTGTCACATCAAAACAATGAATGAACACATGTGGAGTTATGTACTTAAAGGGGAACATTATCACCAGACCTATGTAAGCGTCAATATATACCTTGATGTTGCAGAAAAAAGACCATATATTTTTTTAACCGATTTCCGAACTCTAAATGGGTGAATTTTGGCGAATTAAACGCCTTTCTAATATTCACTCTCGGAAGCAATCCGCCATTTTCTCAAACACTGAGTCAAATCAGCTTTGTTATTTTCCGTTTTTTTCGACTGTTTTCCGTACCTTGGAGACATCATGCCTCGTCGGTGTGTTGTCGGAGGGTGTAACAACACCAACAGGGACGGATTCAAGTTGCACCAGTGGCCCAAAGATGCCAAAGTGGCAAGAAATTGGACGTTTGTTCCGCACACTTTACCGACGAAAGCTATGCTACGACAGAGATGGCAAGAATGTGTGGATATCCTGCGACACTCAAAGCAGATGCATTTCCAACCATAAAGTCAAAGAAATCTGCCGCCAGACCCCCATTGAATCTGCCGGAGTGTGTGAGCAATTCAGGGACAAAGGACCTCGCTAGCACGGCAAGCAATGGCGGCAGTTTGTTCCCGCAGACGAGCGAGCTATCGACCCTAGCTTCCCTGGCCTGCTGACATCAACTCCAAAACTGGACAGATCAGCTTTCAGGAAAAGAGAGCGGATGAGGGTATGTCTACAGAATATATTAATTGATGAAAACTGGGCTGTCTGCACTCTCAAAGTGCATGTTGTTGCCAAATGTATTTCATATGCTGTAAACCTAGTTCATAGTTGTTAGTTTCCTTTAATGCCAAACAAACACATACCAATCGTTGGTTAGAAGGCGATCGCCGAATTCGTCCTCGCTTTCTTCCGTGTCGCGTCATTTTCGACGGTTTCGCTTGCATACGGTTCAAACCGATATGGCTCAATAGCCTCAGTTTCTTCTTCAATTTCGTTTTCGCTACCTGCCTCCACACTACAACCATCCGTTTCAATACATGCGTAATCTGTTGAATCGCTTAAGTCGCTGAAATCCGAGTCTGAATCCGAGCTAATGTCGCTATAGCTTGCTGTTCTATCAGCCATGTTTGTTTGTGTTGGCATCACTATGTGACGTCACAGGAAAATGGACGGGTGTTTATAACGATGGTTAAAATCAGGCACTTTGAAGCTTTTTTTTAGGGATATTGCATGATGGGTAAAATTTTGAAAAAAAACTTCGAAAAATAAAATAAGCCACTGGGAACTGATTTTTAATGGTTTTAACCCTTCTGAAATTGTGATAATGGTCCCCTTTAACAAAAAAATGTGAAATAACAGAAAACATGTTTTATATTCTAGTTTCTTCAAAACAGCCACCCTTTGCTCTGATTACTGCGTTGCACACTCTTGGCATTCTCTCAATGAGCTTCAAGCGTTTTGATGCCTTCAGTGACAATCTACAATGTAAATAGTCATGAAAATTAAGAAAACACATTGAATGAGTGTCCAAACTTTTGGCCTGTACTATATATTTGTTCTATGTGAATGTGTTGGCTAGCTGTATTCCAATTCACAAATAATTCTATATGGTCATTGCTAAAATCATAAAACTTTTGCACAGCACCAATTAATATCCACTTTCCCCTGAAGGAAGTTCTATGATAAGTCACCCTCATCTAGCGTGGAGACGTAGGGTAGAGTTGAAGCAGGTCCAATTCCCACGTTGGTCAAGGCCTGTATGATCACTCCGTACTTGGTGGAAGGCTTCAGTCCACTCAGGATGAGGCTCTCCTGTTCCCGTGTGGCCCCGACACGTTGGTTTTGCCACCTTTTTAATTGTCGGCTTGCAGGGTCGTACTCTCTGTAGCTGACGCTGTAACTTTGCAGAACCCCATTTCTCAGGTCAGCGCTCGGAGGCTAAACACAACATTGTCATTATTAGCACTTTCAACTCTTCACAGTGTTGAATAAAGGACATCCATCCATCCATCCATCCATCTTCTTCCGCTTATCCGAGGTCGGGTCGCGGGGGCAGCAGCCTAAGCAGGGAAGCCCAGACTTCCCTCTCCCCAGCCACTTCGTCCAGCTCCTCCCGGGGGATCCCGAGGCGTTCCCAGGCCAGCCGGGAGATATAGTCTTCCCAACGTGTCCTGGGTCTTCCCCGTGGCCTCCTACCGGTCGGACGTGCCCTAAACACCTCCCGAGGGAGGCGATCGGGTGGCATCCTGACCAGATGCCCGAACCACCTCATCTGGCTCCTCTCGATGTGGAGGAGCAGCGGCTTTACTTTGAGCTCCCCCCGGATGGCAGAGCTTCTCACCTTATCTCTAAGGGAGAGCCCTGCCACCCGGCGGAGGAAACTCATTCCGGCCGCTTGTACCCGTGACCTTGTCCTTTCGGTCATAACCCAAAGCTCATTACCATAGGTGAGGATGGGAACGTAGATCAACCGGTAAATTGAGAGCTTTGCCTTCCGGCTCAGGTCCTTCTTCACCACAACGGATCGATACAGCGTCCGCATTACTGAAGACGCCGCACCGATCCGCCTGTCGATCTCACGATCCACTCTTCCCTCACTCGAGAACAAGACTCCGAGGTACTTGAACTCCTCCACTTGGGGCAGAGTCTCCTCCCCAACCCGAAGATGGCATTCCACCCTTTTCCGGGCGAGAACCATGGACTCGGACTTGGAGGTGCTGATTCTCATCCCAGTCGCTTCACACTCGGCTGAGAACCGATCCAGCGAGAGCTGAAGATCCTGGCCAGATGAAGCCATCAAGACCACATCATCTGCAAAAAGCAGAGACCTAATCCTGCAGCCACCAAACCGGATCCCCTCAACGCCTTGACTGCGCCTAGAAATTCTGTCCATAAAAGTTATGAACAGAATGGGTGACAAAGGGCAGCCTTGGCGGAGTCCAACCCTCACTGGAAACGTGTCCGACTTACTGCCGGCAATGCGGACCAAGCTCTGACACTGATCATACAGGGAGCGGACCGCCACAATCAGACAGTCCGATACCCCATACTCTCTGAGCACTCCCCACAGGACTTCCCGAGGGACACGGTCGAATGCCTTCTCCAAGTCCACAAAGCACATGTAGACTGGTTGGGCAAACTCCCATGCACCCTCAAGGACCCTGCCGAGAGTATAGAGCTGGTCCACAGTTCCACGACCAGGACGAAAACCACACTGTTCCTCCTGAATCCGAGGTTCGACTATCCGGCGTAGCCTCCTCTCCAGTACACCTGAATAGACCTTACCGGGAAGGCTGAGGATAAAGGACACGTTCAGGACTTATTCCAGAAAATGTGACACTTTACTGCTTTAAAACCTCTAAATAAAGTCCATTGGTGACTTTGTATCAGAGCCAACCAACGTAACGTGTGGAGTCCCCCAAGGTTCAATCTTGGGGCCGATTTTATTTAACATTTATATGCTCCCACTAGGACAAATCATGCAAAATAATAACATTGACAATCATTGCTATGCCGATGACACCCAAATCTATGTAGCGCTATCACCAAATGACTATCGCCCCATAGATCTTCTGTGCCAGTGCATTGAGCAAGTCAAACACTGGATGTGCCAAAATTTCCTACAACTAAATGAATATAAAACTAAAATAATTGTTTTTGGTGCTAAAAAAGAAAGGTTTAAAGGCCTACTGAAATACCAGCATGAAAGGATCATCAATAGAGAAGAGCATGAATAAAACCAATGGTAACAGAGTTAACGGAGTTAATGTCGCCAGCCCAACCAACAGAAAATCACAAGCTTAAATAACACAGACATGATTAACAACAGGTGCGTGAGTGAAAACGTGAAGCAGGTGGAACTAATGGGTTGCTATGGTGACCAAACAGGAACTAAAAAGAGTCCAAAAACCAAAACAGCCACATGGCCAAACAAAACATGATCACAGACATGATGTGACAAATAAAATAAATAAATAAATAAAATACAAATACAACATATAATTTAATTTAATTTAATTAAACATTTTTCAATATTATTAAATTAATTGAATTTTTTTATAAAAACATATTATTCAACATTTGACATGTAAGCCAATGGCATAATATATGATTATTCAAATTCACATTCTAGCCACTAAATATTGAATTTGTTGTCACTTTTTTGTAAGATTTTTATTTTTTTTTTCTTAACAAGTTCAAAACCAAATAACTTAAGGGGGTTTATATGTTCTAGACATGTTATTCCCATCTTTAAAAAGTAAAAAAAACCTAATAAGATGTTTACCTGTCTTTTAAAACATTGCTTTCAACCAAACCCATGCAATAATTAGTTGTTTTAGTGCATGTAATTATACCAATTGTGTGGATTTATGGGGTGGTGACAATTGGTTTAGTCCCTATGTGAAATCTATTTTTTGGAATAAAAGCATACTTTGCTTAGATGATCCTCAGGGGTTTTTAATGTTCAAAGGTTTTTCTTAGAGAACCTGTGAAAAGTGTCACTTTACCTTCCAAGCGACTCTAATGCTTGTTGACGAGAGAGCAAGGAGTTGCATGTCCAAGGGTGGACCGTCCGGTGCTAAACAGGAACAACAACAAAAAAAGAAAACCGATAAAACGCTCAACAAACGTATGACTAGGGATGATGTTCGAAACCGGTTCTCCCGGTTGTTCGATAAGGAAAGAACCGATTCCATGGACTCGAATCCCTTTTTTGAGAACCGGTTCCCGCTATCGAGTCCACTATAGTAAAGAAAAAGAGTTGGTTCTTTATTCAAATCCCTGGGAACGAATCCCGTCCCACAGGAAATGCCCTGTGGGACATCACAGGAATTAACGTAGCTCAGTCATTAGGTGGAAGATGTCACACCGCGGTGAGGGAAGTCTTGTCTTGGTTTTTTCTGTCTTGTGATTTACATGTTTTATTTTGAAAAGCAACTCCTCTTGTTTCAGATCACGGGTCCTTCCTCTTGTGTCACCAGTCTGACGTCATTCCTGACCCTTGATTGTTTCCACCTGTTTCCCATTACCCTCATGTTCTTTATAAGCTCAAGCCTCCCCTTGTTCTGTGCCAGATTGTCTCGAGCTTTCGTGCCTGTCTTGCGTTCCATGTCCTTGTTCATGTCCATGCCTTGCCTTGTCCCACGTCTATGTCCTTGCTTCCAGAATATCCCACGCTGTAATTTTGAATTAACTTTTTTCCTCCCTCAGAGCGACTTTTGTTATTATACCTTTTTCTACCGCAGTGGTGAGTTATAATTTTTCCTTAAAGATTTTTTCCTCAAAGTTTGTTGAGTGATTTTTTGTTTTCATTGATTAGAGTAGTTAAGTTTTATAGTCTTTATTTTCTTCCTCCTGTTGGAGCGTTTTTTGTTAAAGTTTTTTGATAACAGATACGGTGCTAATTATATCGTCCTTATTTTTGTATTTCCTCCCTTTTGGAGTGATTTTCGGTTTTTCCCTTTTGGAACATTTTGTCGATAGTATTTTTGTATTTCATAGTATTAGAATTTACTCGGCTCTGGAGGCTTAAAGAGTTTTTCAAAATAAAAGCTTTATTTGGAATCCCCTCTCTGCATCTTAGTCCCTTCCTTCGTCCAAGCCTGACAGAAGATACAGAAAGCAGCAAAAATAATGGACCGGAAAAAAACGCCTCAAGGCGTGGCTTCATTTTACAAAAAAATACGACGAGGAAACGGCAATATTCGCTCTCATGTAAGGGGAGCAGTACAACAAACATGTTGAAACATGTTCAGGCCGCGCGTAACCTGAACACGTGGAGAAGCAGCGACAGAGATGACGAAACACGGCCCTCTTCCTCTGCTTCAACCTGCAGCCCAAGTTCCAGTGATAGTGCCGGTGAGTAACTAACATTAACTCATACTTGCCAACCTTGAGACATCCGATTTCGGGAGGTGGGGGGAGGGGGTGGGGGTGGGCGTGGTCGGGGTGGGACGGGGGCGTGGTTGGGGGCGGGTATATTCACAGCTAGAATTCACCAAGTCAAGTATTTCATATATATATATATATATATATATATATATATATATATATATATATATATATATATATATATATATATATAGAAATACAAGTCAAGTATTTCATATATATATATATATATATATATATATATATATATAAATACTTGACATATAGTGAATTCTAGATATATCTATATTTATTTTATTATATATATATTTTATTATATATATATAAAATAAATACTTGAATTTCAGTGTTCATTTATTTACACATATACACACACATAACACTCATCTACTCATTGTTGAGTTAAGGGTTGAATTGTCCATCCTTGTTCTATTCTCTGTCACTATATTTCGAACCATGCTGAACACCCTCTCTGATGATGCATTGCTGTGTGGCACGCACAAAAGTGCTTTCATCAAATGCACTAGATGGCAGTATTGTCCTGTTTAAGAGTGTCACAACATTGCTGTTTACGGCAAACGAACTGCTTTACGGTATACAAAAAAGTGACTGCTGTTGTTGTGTGTTGTTGCCGCGCTGGGAGGACGTTAATGAAACTGCCTAACAATAAACCCACATAAGGAACTAAGAACTCGCCCTCCATCATTCTACAGTTATAACGTCATTGGGCAGGTACGCGTTTTTATATTGTGGAGGACCTGAGTCCGCCTGAATTTCGGGAGATTTTCGGGAGAAAATTTGTCCCGGGAGGTTTTCGGGAGAGGCGCTGAATTTCGGGAGTCTCCTGGAAAAATCCGGGAGGGTTGGCAAGTATGCATTAACTGTTGCCGGTTAATTTCCATATCTGCTCACTTGTAGCCTTAAGGCTAAAATAAGGTTACCTCTTATGTCAACCAGGACTGCAGAATTGTTGATTGATGACTGTGGCGTTCTTAGTGTCATAGCGTGTGTAGTTAGTATGTTCCAATAGCAGCAGAAGTGCACTTTTTGGAGAGTTGTATTATTTTCAGTTTTGTTCCCAAGGGACTGATTTTATTTAACACTATATTATTATTTATACACCTGTAGTGATCACAGAGAGAGGTTGTTTTTTTGTTACTGTATATATTTGTTTTTCTGAAAAATTCCACTTAATATACAGGTAAAAGCCAGTAAATTAGAATATTTTGAAAAACTTGATTTATTTCAGTAATTGTATTCAAAAGGTGTAACTTGTACATTATATTTATTCATTGCACACAGACTGATGCATTCAAATGTTTATTTCATTTAATTTTGATGATTTGAAGTGGCAACAAATGAAAATCCAAAATTCCGTGTGTCACAAAATTAGAATATTACTTAAGGCTAATACAAAAAAGGGATTTTTAGAAATGTTGGCCAACTGAAAAGAATGAAAATGAAAAATATGAGCATGTGCAATACTCAATACTTGGTTGGAGCTCCTTTTGCCTCAATTACTGCGTTAATGCGGCGTGGCATGGAGTCGATGAGTTTCTGGCACTGCTCAGGTGTTATGAGAGCCCAGGTTGCTCTGATAGTGGCCTTCAACTCTTCTGCGTTTTTGGGTCTGGCATTCTGCATCTTCCTTTTCACAATACCCCACAGATTTTCTATGGGGCTAAGGTCAGGGGAGTTGGCGGGCCAATTTAGAACAGAAATACCATGGTCCGTAAACCAGGCACGGGTAGATTTTGCGCTGTGTGCAGGCGCCAAGTCCTGTTGGAACTTGAAATCTCCATCTCCATAGAGCAGGTCAGCAGCAGGAAGCATGAAGTGCTCTAAAACTTGCTGGTAGACGGCTGCGTTGACCTTGGATCTCAGGAAACAGAGTGGACCGACACCAGCAGATGACATGGCACCCCAAACCATCACTGATGGTGGAAACTTTACACTAGACTTCAGGCAACGTGGATCCTGTGCCTCTCCTGTCTTCCTCCAGACTCTGGGACCTCGATTTCCAAAGGAAATGCAAAATTTGCTTTCATCAGAAAACATGACTTTGGACCTCTCAGCAGCAGTCCAGCTGGTGTCGGTCCACTCTGTTTCCTGAGATCCAGGGTCAACGCAGCCGTCTACCAGCAAGTTTTAGAGCACTTCATGCTTCCTGCTGCTGACCTGCTCTATGGAGATGGAGATTTCAAGTTCCAACAGGACTTGGCGCCTGCACACAGCGTAAAATCTACCCGTGCCTGGTTTACCGACCATGGTATTTCTGTTCTAAATTGGCCCGCCAACTCCCCTGACCTTAGCCCCATAGAAAATCTGTGGGGTATTGTGAAAAGGAAGATGCAGAATGCCAGACCCAAAAACGCAGAAGAGTTGAAGGCCACTATCAGAGCAACCTGGGCTCTCATAACACCTGAGCAGTGCCAGAAAGTCATCGACTCCATGCCACGCCGCATTAACGCAGTAATTGAGGCAAAAGGAGCTCCAACCAAGTATTGAGTATTGTACATGCTCATATTTTTCATTTTCATACTTTTCAGTTGGCCAACATTTCTAAAAATCCCTTTTTTGTATTAGCCTTAAGTAATATTCTAATTTTGTGACACGGAATTTTGGATTTTCATTTGTTGCCACTTCAAATCATCAAAATTAAATGAAATAAACATTTGAATGCATCAGTCTGTGTGCAATGAATAAATATAATGTACAAGTTACACCTTTTGAATGCAATTACTGAAATAAATCAAGTTTTTCAAAATATTCTAATTTACTGGCTTTTACCTGTACTTTGGGTAACAACAGTCAATATATATTTATTTATATTAATTTTATTTTATTCTTATAAAATAAAAGGGAGCTTTTGTTAAACCAAATATTGTGTGGTTTTTTTCCATATACAACAACCTATCTGGATTCGATAATAGAATCGATAAGGAATCGGTTCGATAAGTGGATTCGATAATGGACTCGAACTCGATAATTTCTTATCAAACATCATCCCTATGTATGACTATATAAATGTTCTTTTTTTACTACCTGCTTCTTTGGTGGTGACTTTAAGAACGTTACTCGGCTCACTCATGCCTACACTGTTGATGGCAAACATGCGGAGGTTGTAGTTTCTAGCAGGGTGTAGGTCCACCAGAGTGACCCGTGTTAGGTTTGGATTGGACACCTCAGTCGTCACTGCAGCATCCCACGGATCTGTGCGGCACACCCAAGCATGGGGTTAAAAAAAACTCCCTTTCCAAAAAAAATATTGCATTTGTCAGCATTACCATCTTCATTCTTGATGTCGATCCTGTATGACGTGATGGGTCTTCCCCCGTCAAACACGTGAGACCAGCCGACAGTGAGACTCCTTTTCCCCACCTCCTGCATTTTCACCATGAGAGCATCAGGGCGCGCTACAGACGTAGAAATGCAATTTAGTAAACAGAGAGGAGTCGCATGGAAGGCTGCAGTCTGATCACATAGAGACGCGGCTGCATGCTACAAACCCCGTTTCCATATGAGTTGGGAAATTGTGTTAGATGTAAATATAAACGGAATACAATGATTTGCGAATCATTTTCAACCCATATTCAGTTGAATATGCTACAAAGACAACATATTTGATGTTCAAACTCATAAATATTTAGACTTTAGAATTTGATGCCAGCAACACGTGACAAAGAAGTTGGGAAAGGTGGCAATAAATACTGATAAAGTTGAGGAATGCTCATCAAACACTTATTTGGAACATCCCACAGGTGTGCGGGCTAATTGGGAACAGGTGGGTGCCATGATTGGGTATAAAAACAGCTTCCCAAAAAATGCGCAGTCTTTCACAAGAAAGGATGGGGCGAGGTACACCCCTTTGTCCACAACTGCGTGAGCAAATAGTCAAACAGTTTAAGAACAACGTTTCTCAAAGTGCAATCGCAAGAAATTGAGGGATTTCAACATCTACGGTCCATAATATCATCAAAAGGTTCAGAGAATCTGGAGAAATCACTCCACGTAAGCGGCATGGCCGGAAACCAACATTGAATGACCGTGACCTTCGATCCCTCAGACGGCACTGTATCAAAAACCGACATCAATCTTTAAAGGATATCACCACATGGGCTCAGGAACACTCCAGAAAACCACTGTCACTACCGTATTTTCCGCACCATAAGGCGCCCTGGGTTATAAGCCGCGCCTTCAATGAACGGCATATTTCAAAACTTTGTCCACCTATAAGCCGCCCCGTGTTATAAGCCGCATCTAACTGCGCTAAAGGAATGTCAAAAAAACAGTCAGATAGGTCAGTCAAACTTTAATAATATATTAAAAACCAGCGTGATGTGGGCGCGCATGGAGTCGTATATCAACATGGACGGAGCTGCGTGAAAAAAGCCACCCGGCCTCTTCGCGTAAACTTCCCTTAACCACTCGCTCATCTTTTCTTCATCCATCCATCCCTTCGAGTTAGCTTTTATGATGACGCCGGCTGGAAAGGCCTCTTTTGGCAAGGTCTTCCTTTTGAATATCACCATGGGTGGAAGTTTCTGGCCATTAGCATGGCAAGCTAGAACCACAGTGAAGGATGACTTCTCATTCCCTGTGGTGCGAATATTCACCGTACGTGCTCCCGTTGTATCCACAGTGCGGTTCACAGGAATATCAAAAGTCAGTGGAACCTCGTCCATGTTGATAATGTTCTCTGGCCGGATCTTTTTTTCAGCTATCTTGTTTTTACAATATGCACGGAAAGTAGCCAGCTTTTCTTGAAAGTCTTTAGGCAGTTGCTGTGAAATAGTAGTCCGTGTGCGGATGGAGAGATTGCGTCTTTTCATGAACCGGAAACCTGTCGCCATTTTGTGGTCTTTACAGATGTAAACACACAAAGGAAATGAAACGTAATATCCGCGCGCTTCTTCTTCTTCTACGGGGGCGGGTGGTTGCTTACAGTAGAAGAAGAAGCGCTTCCTCTTCTATGGGGGCGGGTGCTTACCTTGGCGGTTGCTTGCGTAGAAGAAGAAGCACTTCCTCTTCTACGGGGAAAAAAGATGGCGGCTGTTTACCGTAGTTGCGAGACCGAAACTTTATGAAAATGAATCTTAATATTAATCCATATATAAAGCGCACCGGGTTATAAGCCGCACTGTCAGCTTTTGAGTAAATTTGTGGTTTTTAGGTGCGGCTAATAGTGCGGAAAATACGGTAAATACAGTTGGTCGCTACATCTGTAAGTGCAAGTTAAAGCTCTACTATGCAAAGCGAAAGCCATTTATCAACAACATCCAGAAACGCCGCCGGCTTCTCTGGGCCCGAGATCATCTAAGATGGACTCATGCAAAGTGGAAAAGTGTTCTGTGGTCTGACAAGTCCACATTTCAAATTGTTTTTGGAAATATTCGACATCGTGTCATCCGGACCAAAGGGGAAGCGAACCATCCAGACTGTTATCGACGCAAAGTTCAAAAGCCAGTATCTGTGATGGTGTGGGGGTGCATTAGTGCCCAAGGCATGGGTAACTTACACATCTGTGAAGGCACCATTAATGCTGAAAGGTACATACAGGTTTTGGAACAACATATGCTGCCATCCAAGCGCCGTCTTTTTCATGGACGCCCCTGCTTATTTCAGCAAGACAATGCCAAGCCACATTCAGCACGTGTTACAACAGCGGGGCTTCGTAAAAAAAGAGTGCGGGTACTTTCCTGGCCCCGCCTGCAGTCCAGGCCTGTCTCCCATCGAAAATGTGTGGCGCATTATGAAGCGTAAAATACGACAGCGGAGACCCCGGACTGTTGAACGACTGAAGCTCTACATAAAACAAGAATGGGAAAGAATTCCACTTTCAAAGCTTCAACAATTAGTTTCCTCAGTTCCCAATCGTTTGTTGAGTGTTATTAAAAGAAAAGGTGATGTAACACAGTGGTGAACATGCTCTTTCCCAACTACTTTCGCACGTGTTGCAGCCATGAAATTCTAAGTTAATTATTATTTGCAAAAAAAAAAATAAAGTTTATGAGTTTGAACATCAAATATGTTGTCTTTGTAGTGCATTCAATTGAATATGGGTTGAAAATGATTGGCAAATCATTGTATTCCATTTATATTTACATCTAACACAATTTCCCTACTCATATGGAAACAGGCTTTGTAATTTATTTTCTACCGCTTGTTACTCTCTGTGTCTCCTAGTCGCTCAGGCAAATCATATTGTCTACAAATGCATTTTCCCATCGATAACGTGATATCATCGCGCTCTGAATATATATATATATATATATATATATATATATATATATATATATATATATATATATATATATATATATATATATATATATATATATATATATAATATAATACTATATATATAATATAATAATAATAATATAATATATATAATATAATAATACATATATATATATATATATATGTATATATATGTATATATATATATATGTATATATATATATATATATATATATATATATATATATATATATATATATATAATAATACATATATATATATATATATATATATATATATATATATATATATATATATATATATAATATAATACTATATATATAATATAATAATAATAATATAATATATATAATATAATAATACATATATGTATATATATGTATATATATATATATATATATATATATATATATATATGTATATATATATATATATATATATATATATATATATATAATATAATTACACATATATATATATATATATATATGTATATACATATATATATATATATATATATATATATGTATATATATATATATATATATATATATATATATATATATATATATATATATATATATATACATATATATATATATACAGGTAAAAGCCAGTAAATTAGAATATTTTGAAAAACTTGATTTATTTCAGTAATTGCATTCAAAAGGTGTAACTTGTACATTATATTTATTCATTGCACACAGACTGATGCATTCAAATGTTTATTTCATTTAATTTTGATGATTTGAAGTGGCAACAAATGAAAATCCAAAATTCCGTGTGTCACAAAATTAGAATATTACTTAAGGCTAATACAAAAAAGGGATTTTTAGAAATGTTGGCCAACTGAAAAGTATGAAAATGAAAAATATGAGCATGTACAATACTCAATACTTGGTTGGAGCTCCTTTTGCCTCAATTACTGCGTTAATGCGGCGTGGCATGGAGTCGATGAGTTTCTGGCACTGCTCAGGTGTTATGAGAGCCCAGGTTGCTCTGATAGTGGCCTTCAACTCTTCTGCGTTTTTGGGTCTGGCATTCTGCATCTTCCTTTTCACAATACCCCACAGATTTTCTATGGGGCTAAGGTCAGGGGAGTTGGCGGGCCAATTTAGAACAGAAATACCATGGTCCGTAAACCAGGCACGGCTAGATTTTGCGCTGTGTGCAGGCGCCAAGTCCTGTTGGAACTTGAAATCTCCATCTCCATAGAGCAGGTCAGCAGCAGGAAGCATGAAGTGCTCTAAAACTTGCTGGTAGACGGCTGCGTTGACCCTGGATCTCAGGAAACAGAGTGGACCGACACCAGCAGATGACATGGCACCCCAAACCATCACCCAACCATGCAAATTTTGCATTTCCTTTGGAAATCGAGGTCCCAGAGTCTGGAGGAAGACAGGAGAGGCACAGGATCCACGTTGCCTGAAGTCTAGTGTAAAGTTTCCACCATCAGTGATGGTTTGGGGTGCCATGTCATCTGCTGGTGTCGGTCCACTCTGTTTCCTGAGATCCAGGGTCAACGCAGCCGTCTACCAGCAAGTTTTAGAGCACTTCATGCTTCCTGCTGCTGACCTGCTCTATGGAGATGGAGATTTCAAGTTCCAACAGGACTTGGCGCCTGCACACAGCGCAAAATCTACCCGTGCCTGGTTTACGGACCATGGTATTTCTGTTCTAAATTGGCCCGCCAACTCCCCTGACCTTAGCCCCATAGAAAATCTGTGGGGTATTGTGAAAAGGAAGATGCAGAATGCCAGACCCAAAAACGCAGAAGAGTTGAAGGCCACTATCAGAGCCACCTGGGCTCTCATAACACCTGAGCAGTGCCAGAAACTCATCGACTCCATGCCACGCCGCATTAACGCAGTAATTGAGGCAAAAGGAGCTCCAACCAAGTATTGAGTATTGTACATGCTCATATTTTTCATTTTCATACTTTTCAATTGGCCTACATTTCTAAAAATCCCTTTTTTGTATTAGCCTTACACAATATTCTAATTTTGTGACACACAGAATTTTGGATTTTCATTTGTTGCCACTTCAAATCATCAAAATTAAATGAAATAAACATTTGAATGCATCAGTCTGTGTGCAATGAATAAATATAATGTACAAGTTACACCTTTTGAATGCAATTACTGAAATAAATCAAGTTTTTCAAAATATTCTAATTTACTGGCTTTTACCTGTATATATGTATGTATAGCCCGACCCACGGCCAAATTTTTTTAACCCAATGCGGCCCCCGAGTCAAAATGTTTGGGGACCCCTGGTATACATCATACTCCAGCAGCCAAAAATTTGCTTTTGTAGCCTGAAAATGTTTTAATAAAATTTTTTACTAAATGACAAAAATTGGTTTCAATCAAAAATCGTGTTGAATCGATTCTAAATCATATTTTTACCCCAAGAATTTTAATAAAATCGAATCATGAGTTGTTGTAAGAGTTGCATCCCCAATAGATAAACACCTGCAATAATCCAAACATTACTAAAGTCATTGCAAAGTATCAAGCTTCAACGAAAGTGCGTGAAACGAGATCAAACACCAAATGTCGGCAGCTCTGTAACTATACAGGACATAATTGATTTAAAAAAAAAATGGTAATGGTGGATTATTGGGATATGATATTCTGGGGTGTTAAAAAGAACAACAATGTACACGGAAACAAACCGAAAACCATGACCAAAACCCTCAAATCTAAACTCCAAACATCCCAGAACAAGCTAGTCAGGTTACTTCTAGACCTCCACCCCAGATCACACCTCACTCCTACCCACTTCTCCAAAGTGGGCTGGCTCAGGGTGGAGGACAGAGTAAAACAACTTGCACTGAGCCTAGTCTATAAAATCCGCTACACCTCCCTGATACCGAAGGACTGTGCACCCTAACAATTATATGGTGAAATTTGCGGACGATACCGTGCTCCTAAGCCTTCTACACAAGGATACGGACCCCTCTGCGTACCAAGACGAGATAGACCTATTTATTAGGTGGTGTGACACTAACCATCTTATTTTAAATGTGACCAAGACACAGGAAATGGTTTTGGATCCGAGGAAAGTGACTGACCATGAGCCAGTGGTCATCAAAAATCAGGAAATCACCCAGGTATCCTCATATAAATATTTAGGGGTTCATATTGATAATCTTCTCTGCTGGAAGACACATATTGACAAACTGTGCAATAGACTGCAACAGAGGCTATATTTTTTGCGAAGATTAAGATTGTACGGCGTAAGCAGCCACATCATGATGATTTTCTACCGTGCCATTGTAGAGAGAGCATCATTAGATACGGGATCACCTCATGGTTTGGCAACCTAACCGTTAAGCTAAAAAGCAAACTGGCCGGCATGCATAAAACGGCAATGAAAATCGTAGGGAGGAAAGAATATGAGCCTATACAGAGCATCTATGAGCAGGCAGTTAGGAAAAAAGCTAAGAAAATTATTTCCAACTCACAACACCCACTCTTTCCTGAATATGGAACCCTGCCATCAGGGAGAAGACTCCGGGTCCCACTATGCAAATCTAACCGCCTTAAATTATGATTTGTCCCAGCCTCCATTAAGCTGACCAACAATGTGCAATAGAATTTTAATACATAGGTTAGCACTTTTTTAGCACATAGCACTTTAGCACATAGCACTTTAGAACTAAGCACTTTAGCACACAGCACTTTATCCATGAGCTCTAGTGCAATGCACATTGGTACTTTATCTTTATCTCCATACTGTAGATTTTATGCCTACATCAAAGTGCCACCTATGTCTATCAAGCTCCATGTTCTGATGTTTAAATGTTAGTTGTATGGTTGTGGTTGTGTCTGTGCTTGTGTTTTTGTTCTGTTGTTTTTGGGTATGTTAAGAAAGCAATGATACACTGTGCCCAAGACAAATTTCCCCGCGGGGACAATAAAGTTGAACCTTGAACCTTGAACCTTGAACTTGTCAAACTACTTCCTTAACGTAAATGACCGCCATAACCACAACACCAGGGGGAGCTCCACTAACCACGTTAAACCCAGATTCCGATCTAACAAAGGTCTTAACTCATTCTCCTTCTATGCCACGTCAATATGGAATGCACTCCCAACAGGTATAAAAGAAAGGGCATCTCTATCCTCCTTCAAAACCGCAATAACAGTACACCTCCAGGCAACTTCAACCCTAAACTAACACCCTCCCCGGATTGTTAATAGTCAAATGTAAACAATCAAATGTAGATACTTTTCTTATACCTCCTGATCTCTCTCTCTCTCTCTCTATGTCCACTACTTGCTGTACATATCCTACCAAGTCAGACCTACACTGTTTCAATATCCATTTCTCTGTTCTCAATTGTTGATGACTGATGATAACAACCAGAGGTGGGTAGTAACGCGCTACATTTACTCCGTTACATCTACTTGAGTAACTTTTGGGATAAATTGTACTTCTAAGAGTAGTTTTAATGCAACATACTTTTACTTTTACTTGAGTATATTTATAGAGAAGAAACACTACTTTTACTCCGCTACTTTTATCTACATTCAGCTCGCTACTCGCTACTAATTTTTATCGATCTGTTAATGCACGCTTTGTTTGTTTTGGTCTGTCAGACAGACCTTCATAGTGCCTGCGTTTCAACAAATACAGTCACTGGTGACGTTCACTCCGTTCCACCAATCAGATGCAGTCACTGGTGACGTTGGACCAATCAAACAGAGCCAGGCGGTCACATGACCTGACTTAAACAAGTTGAAAAACTTATTGGGGTGTTACCATTTAGTGGTCAATTGTACGGAATATGTACTGTACTGTGCAATCTACTAATAAAAGTTCCAATCAATCAATCAAAAGTGTGAAGGAAAAAAGACCATTTTTTATTTCAACCGTACATCTCGTCAAAAGCCTAAAGACTGACTGCACAGTTCCTGTCTTCACAATAAAAGTGCCGCTCCATCGCGCCTGCGCTTTCAAAATAAGAGTCTCCGAAAGCCTGCGCTAACAAGCTAGCAAGCTACGGAGTTTGCCGCCAATGTATTTCTTGTAAAGTGTATAAAAACGAATATGGAAGCTGGACATATAAGATGCCGAAAACCAACCACTTTCATTAGGTATTAGACAGAAAGGAGGAACTTATTTTCTCCTCCATTTGAAAATGTGGACGTTTGTCATCACTACTGTCTGATTACAATCAATGCAAGTCATCAGAATCAGGTAATACACCAACTTATATTCTTGTCTTCATGAAAGAAAGGAATCTATATGTGTTAAACATGCATGTATATTCATTAAAACACTATTAACATGTAAACAAAAACGGCAAAAAAAATAAAAATAAATTATATACTGTATATATCTATGTATATATATATATATATATATATATATATATATGTGTGTGTGTATATATATATATATATATATATGTATATATGTGTGTGTGTGTGTATGTATATATATATATATATATATATATATATATATATATATATATATATATATATATATATATATATATATATATATATATATATATGATATGTGTGTGTATGTTACTCATCAGTTACTCAGTACTTGAGTAGTTTTTTTACAACATACTTTTTACTTTTACTCAAGTAAATATTTGGGTGACTACTCCTTACTTTTACTTGAGTAATAAATCTCTAAAGTAACAGTACTCTTACTTGAGTACAATTTCTGGCTACTCTACCCACCTCTGATAACAACTATCAACAACTATCTATGTATATATATATATATATATATATATATATATATATATATATATATATATATATATATATATATATATACATATATATATATATATATATATATATATGTGTGTGTGTATGTATATATATATATATATATATATATATATGTATATATGTGTGTGTGTGTGTGTGTGTATGTATATATATATATATATATATATATATATATATATATATATATATATATATATATATATATATATATATATATATATATATATATGATATGTGTGTGTATGTTACTCATCAGTTACTCAGTACTTGAGTAGTTTTTTTACAACATACTTTTTACTTTTACTCAAGTAAATATTTGGGTGACTACTCCTTACTTTTACTTGAGTAATAAATCTCTAAAGTAACAGTACTCTTACTTGAGTACAATTTCTGGCTACTCTACCCACCTCTGATAACAACTATCAACAACTATCTATGTATATATATATATATATATATATATATATATATATATATATACATATATATATATATATATATATATATATATATATATATATATATGTGTGTGTGTATGTATATATATATATATATATATGTATATATGTGTGTGTGTGTGTGTGTGTGTATGTATATATATGATATGTGTGTGTATGTTACTCATCAGTTACTCAGTACTTGAGTAGTTTTTTTACAACATACTTTTTACTTTTACTCAAGTAAATATTTGGGTGACTACTCCTTACTTTTACTTGAGTAATAAATCTCTAAAGTAACAGTACTCTTACTTGAGTACAATTTCTGGCTACTCTACCCACCTCTGATAACAACCAAACCTACCCCCCCCCCCCCCCCCCCCCCGCCTCCACACCCCGAATTGTAAATAATGTAAATAATTCAATGTATACACCCTGATGATTATCTTGTGTGATGACTGTATTATGATGATAGTATATATCTGTATCATGAATCAATTTAAGTAGACCCCGACTTAAACAAGTTGATAAACGTATTCGGGTGTTACCATTTAGTGGTCAATTGTACGGAATATGTACTTCACTGTGCAACCTGCTGGTAAAAGTCTCAATCAATCAATCAAACCACAAACCTTGATAAGATCCGTTAACTGTTTTGACTTTGAAATTTTGACTTTGACACAACTGGTTAGTTTAGCAGGTCTGGAAAAATAGATTTTCTCTGCTTTTCCGGAACTACTGCACCACCCCTTATGTCTTTTGACGCCTCCTAGTGGAAGCCCAACTTACATTTTGGATACCACAGGCAAAAACCAAGCATTTGAAGTGTCCTCACCTGGTACCACCGTCAGGGTGATCTGATGTTTGCGATCGTTGAACCAGCCTGGGACTTCCACACGGCAGCCATATGTCCCCGTGTCACTCTCTTCAACCTGTCTGATGGTCAGCGACACGTCGCCCTCGCCGATATTACCCATAAGCAGGTAACGCTCAGATTGTCTGCTGGTCACCGTTGTTCCATCGGTCTGGATGAGCTGATTTGCACAGCCTCTGTTCGGGATCGGGCCTCGTCCCCAGCACATTGACAGCTTGCCATAGTACCCAGCGTTGTATACGCACATTAGGGTAACATCCGACCCCACTTTGACCTCCAGGCCCACTGAAAAGCTGCAACCTGAAAAGCCAGAAAACATGGTTTAGTATCACAAATACATGCCAGGGAAAATGTTTTACCTAGAAGAAGGCAGAGGCTGCAACCCAAGCTGACAAAAGAAGTCATTGTCAGATGCACTTAGCCAAGGACTTCATCCACCTGCTGCTGGACACTCAATTAGACCACAAGTGGGTTTCGGCTTTGAAAAGTTTCCAAATCACATGACGCCGTCCTTGATTTGCTCACACAAACACTTCTGCAGGCCGAGGTGGGATGTGCAAAAGGTCCGCTTCCTTTTCTGTGGTTTTGGTTCCTTCTCCTCCAAGTGCCAAGCAGTTCCCTTTTGATGAATAGACAGAGAGAGCAAACTTTGGAGCTAATGAGTCGTCAGAGGTAACAAATGAAGTAGCCTGAACTCAGAGGTCAATCAGTCATTTTTGCAGTTACAAATTTGAGCAATGCCCCATAGGCGCTCATCCATTAGAAGAAGGCTGCTTGACGTTTTCAGGAAATTGTAACTCCCAAAATTCTTTTTTTAGGGGACAAGGTTTACCACAACATCTAAACACAATTTTGAAGTAAATGAATTATTATGTGTTTACAGGGAACTGCATTTTTTTTTTTGAAATCCTGCCTATTGTTCACAATCATTATGAGAGACAAGAACATGTCTTTTTTTTTCAGGATTCTAAAGATGATAAAAAACACTTGCCAGACCCTACTAATAGGATTCACCATTGTACCCTTCCCCAAAATCAACCGGAAAATCTCCCCCGGCCAGCTTGACCAAGAGGAGGATTCACCATTTTCCGGTTGATTTTGGGGAAGAGCACCATTTCTGTCGGCATAGCTAGGCTCCAAGTTCCGCATATACACCGTTAAGTCACGCCGACCTCACTCTCTCGGCTTCCGTCTGCTCCCAACGTTACACCCTGTCTTCATGCTCACTTCTTTAGGTAGAAGTTCATCCTCTATATATTCAGGCACAAAAAGATAAGGTTGTGAATCCTCATTTGTCCAAAAATGGTCGTCTTCGTTGTCTGTTGCCAAATCTGCTATGATTACAACACACAAACACACGTTTATTTCTGGAAGTACGAACACACATTTGTTGCCGGCAGTCGGAAGTGCGTTGCTATGGGAACGGAAATAAATGTGCTGAGGGAATAAGTTCCAGTAATGAATAAAATTACCAAAATACGGTAAATATTGAACATATTACATATTGTTATGAATGTGTCTGTTACTACATTATATATAGACTTGCAGAGTGTCTATAAAACCTTTATGGGGTGTTTTGAAGTTGTTTTTGAAGGGTACAATGGTGAATCCTCCTCTTGGTCAAGCTGGCCAGGGGAGTTTTTCCGGTTGACTTTGGGGAAGAGCACCATTTCTGTCGGCATAGCTTGGCTCCAAGTTCCACATTTACACCGTTAAGTCACGCCGACCTCACTCTCTCGGTTTCCGTCTGCTCCAACGTTTCACCCTGTCTTCATGCTCGCTTCTGTAAGCAGCAGTTCATCCTCTGTATATTCAGGCACAAAAAAGATAAAGTTGGGAATCCTTATTTGTCCAAAAATGGTCATCTTTGTTGTCTGTTACCAAATCTGCCATGATTACAACACACACACACATTTTTGTTTCTAGAAGTACGAACACACATTTGTTACCAGAAGTCGGAAGTGCGTTGCTATGGGAATGGAAGTAAATGTGCTGAGGAAATAAGTTACAGTAATGCATAAAATGACCAATACACGGTAAATATTGAACTTATTACATATTGTTATGAATGTGTCTGTTCCTACATTATATATAGACTTACAGAGTGTATATAAAATGTTTATGGAGGGTTTTGAAGTTGTTTTTGAAGAGTACAATGGTGAATTCTCCTCTTGGTCAAGTTTTTCCGGTTGATTTTGGGAAAGAGCTCCATTTCTGTCGGCATAGCTTGGCTCCAAGTTCCACATTTTCACCGTTAAGTCATGCCGACCTCACTCTCTCGGTTTCCGTCTGCTCCAACGTTTCACCCTGTCTTCATGCTCGCTTCTTTAAGCAGCAGTTCATCCTCTGTATATTCAGGTACAAAAAAGATTAAGTTGGGAATCCTTATTTGTCCAAAAATGGTCATCTTTGTTGTCTGTTACCAAATCTGCCATGATTACAACACACACACATGTTTGTTTCTAGAAGTACGAACACACATTTGTTACCAGAAGTCGGAAGTGCGTTGCTATGGGAACGGAAGTAAATGTGCTGAGGGAATAAGTTCCAGTAATGCATAAAATGACCAATACACGGTAAATATTGAACATATTACATATTGTTATGAATGTGTCTGTTACTACATTATATATAGACTTGCAGAGTGTATATAAAATGTTTATGGAGGGTTTTGAAGTTGTTTTTGAAGAGTACAATGGTGAATTCTCCTCTTGGTCAAGTTTTTCCGGTTAATTTTGGGGAAGAGCTCCATTTCTGTCGGCATAGCTTGGCTCCAAGTTCCACATTTACACCGTTAAGTCACGCCGACCTCACTCTCTCGGTTTCCGTCTGCTCCAACGTTTCACCCTGTCTTCATGCTCGCTTCTGTAAGCAGCAGTTCATCCTCTGTATATTCAGGCACAAAAAAGATAAAGTTGGGAATCCTTATTTGTCCAAAAATGGTCATCTTTGTTGTCTGTTACCAAATCTGCTATGATTACAACACACACACATTTTTGTTTCTAGAAGTACGAACACACATTTGTTACCAGAAGTCGGAAGTGCGTTGCTATGGGAATGGAAGTAAATGTGCTGAGGAAATAAGTTACAGTAATGCATAAAATGACCAATACACGGTAAATATTGAACTTATTACATATTGTTATGAATGTGTCTGTTCCTACATTATATATAGACTTACAGAGTGTATATAAAATGTTTATGGAGGGTTTTGAAGTTGTTTTTGAAGAGTACAATGGTGAATTCTCCTCTTGGTCAAGTTTTTCCGGTTGATTTTGGGGAAGAGCTCCATTTCTGTCGGCATAGCTTGGCTCCAAGTTCCACATTTTCACCGTTAAGTCATGCCGACCTCACTCTCACGGTTTCCGTCTGCTCCAACGTTTCACCCTGTCTTCATTCTCGCTTCTTTAAGCAGCAGTTCATCCTCTGTATATTCAGGTACAAAAAAGATTAAGTTGGGAATCCTTATTTGTCCAAAAATGGTCATCTTTGTTGTTTGTTACCAAATCTGCCATGATTACAACACACACACATTTTTGTTTCTAGAAGTACGAACACACATTTGTTACCAGAAGTCGGAAGTGCGTTGCTATGGGAACGGAAGTAAATGTGCTGAGGGAATAAGTTCCAGTAATGCATACAATGACCAATACACGGTAAATATTGAACATATTACATATTGTTATGAATGTGTCTGTTACTACATTATATATAGACTTGCAGAGTGTATATAAAATGTTTATGGAGGGTTTTTAAATTGTTTTTGAAGGGTACAATGGTGAATCCTCCTCTTGGTTAAGCTGGCCGGGGGAGTAAACATTTAAGAGAGTAAGGTCGGCGTAACTTAACGGTGTAAATGTGGAACTTGGAGCTAAGCTATGCCGACAGAAATGGTGTCCTTCCCCAAAATCAACTGGAAAATCTTCACCGGCCAGCTTGACCAAGAGGCTAACTGTCCATCAAGCGAGTCACTATGATATTGACCATGATACATGAGTGTTAGTATAACTACAGTACATACAAAAACATGAAATGTGTGCTAATACTTTACAGATACTGTAATATGATTATTCATGTTTTTCTGTCAGTACAGATTGTTGTCCTATCGCATTCGAAAGCCATTCAGCTGCTGATGCAAGAAGTTAGCTTACGACAAAAGCCGTAGCATGCCGTCGCTAGGTGATGTGATAGTACGCCAGAAAAATAGTTCCACAGTGTTTGCTCTTACAATAACAATGTCTCTACAGCTTGGTTATTATCAGAGGTGGGTAGTAACGCGCTACATTTACTCCGTTACATCTACTTGAGTAACTTTTGGGATAAATTGTACTTCTAAGAGTAGTTTTAATGCAACATACTTTTACTTTTACTTAAGTATATTTATAGAGAAGGAACGCTACTTTTACTCCGCTACTTTTATCTACATTCAGCTCGCTACTCGCTACTAATTTTTATCGATCTGTTAATGCACGCTTTGTTTGTTTTGGTCTGTCAGACAGACCTTCAAAGTGCCTGCCTTACTGGTGACGTTTCACTTCGTTCCACCAATCAGATGCAGTCACTGGTGACGTTGGACCAATCAAACAGAGCCAGGTGGTCACATGACCTGACTTAAACAAGTGGAAAAACTTATTGGGGTGTTACCATTTAGTGGTCAATTGTACGGAATATGTACTGTACTGTGCAATCTACTAATAAAAGTTCCAATCAATCAATCAAAAGTGTGAAGGAAAAAAGATACTTTTTTATTTCAACCGTACATCCTGTCAAAAGCCTAAAGACTGACTGCACAGTTCCTGTCTTCACAATAAAAGTGCCGCTCCATCGCGCCTGCGCTTTCAAAACAAGAGTCTCCGAAAGCCAGCGCAAACAAGCTAGCAAGCTAAGGAGTTTGACGCCAATATATTTCTTGTAAAGTGTATAAAAACGAATATGGAAGCTGGACAAATAAGATGCCAAAAACCCACCACTTTCATGTTGTATTAGACAGAAAGGAGGAACTTTTCTTCTCCTCCATTTGAAAACGTGGACGTTATCATCACTACTGTCTGATTACAATCAACGCAAGTCATCAGAATCAGGTAATACACCAACTTATATTCTTGTTTTCATGAAAGAAAGGAATCTATATGTGTTAAACATGCATGTATATACATTAAAACATCTTTAACATGTAAACAAAAACAGCAAAATAAATACATATAAATGATATACTGTATATATCAATGTATATGTATGTATGCATATATATATATATATATATATATATATATATATATATATATGTGTGTGTGTGTATGTTACTCATCAGTTACTCAGTACTTGAGTAGTTTTTTCACAACATACTTTTTACTTTTACTCAAGTAAATATTTGGGTGACTACTCCTTACTTTTACTTGAGTAATAAATCTCTAAAGTAACAGTACTCTTACTTGAGTACAATTTCTGGCTACTCTACCCACCTCTGGTTATTATACAGGTTACGAAACGTAAATGACATTGTCGGCGGTTTTTGGACGCATTTTCAAAGTGATTACGAGGCAGAATGGATTGCACCCAGACGTCGCATTGCCAGCCACCTAGAGCGGGCAAAATTCCAAAGAAAGAGAAGTTCGCTTTTAACAAACAATGGGATTATGCGGGTATAAATAGAGTCGCTCACAGGCAACTGACCCTTGTTTTATAGACTGCTGAGTGTGTATCTTAGTCTAGTCTTTAGTAACCCCGGCATAGAACTTCCTCTTTCAGCGCACCCAAAAACCAAACTAGACAAACTAATACATGCATGGAATTATTCAGATGGCCTTGTTTGTTTGTGGCTTGAAGTTAATAAGCTGCGACTAACATAATGGGGAAAAAAAAAATCAATTTCTATTCAACCCATAACTTCTTTGAATCATTGTTTTTCTGCATACAAATGCACCCCAAACGCTTCTCTAAACACGGAGGACAGAACAATGCCTGATCAACTGATTAGTTCTGCTGATTGGTTTTTGGTGGCATTAGAGATTCATGTCAAAATTAACAAGAAGAAGAAAAAAAAATCAACAAAACACATCGACTTCAATCCTTTGAAAAATGCTGCCATTATGTTTTGGAGTTGGAAATAATTGATGGCATTGTCGAAACAGAAGAAAGCTAATGTTATTGATAAACAACAGCTTTCAAAATATATTTTGTCATTAAAATGTCTTGTAAAAAAAACACAATGAAGTCTAAAGCGCTGCAAATCACAAGATAAAGAATAACATGTGCACAGGTTTGATGGACATACAGGTAAAAGCCAGTAAATTAGAATATTTTGAAAAACTTGATTTATTTCAGTAATTGCATTCAAAAGGTGTAACTTGTACATTATATTTATTCATTGCACACAGACTGATGCATTCAAATGTTTATTTCATTTAATTTTGATGATTTGAAGTGGCAACAAATGAAAATCCAAAATTCCGTGTGTCACAAAATTAGAATATTACTTAAGGCTAATACAAAAAAGGGATTTTTAGAAATGTTGGCCAACTGAAAAGTATGAAAATGAAAAATATGAGCATGTACAATACTCAATACTTGGTTGGAGCTCCTTTTGACTCAATTACTGCGTTAATGCGGCGTGGCATGGAGTCGATGAGTTTCTGGCACTGCTCAGGTGTTATGAGAGCCCAGGTTGCTCTGGTAGTGGCCTTCAACTCTTCTGCGTTTTTGGGTCTGGCATTCTGCATCTTCCTTTTCACAATACCCCACAGATTTTCTATGGGGCTAAGGTCAGGGGAGTTGGCGGGCCAATTTAGAACAGAAATACCATGGTCCGTAAACCAGGCACGGGTAGATTTTGCGCTGTGTGCAGGCGCCAAGTCCTGTTGGAACTTGAAATCTCCATCTCCATAGAGCAGGTCAGCAGCAAGAAGCATGAAGTGCTCTAAAACTTGCTGGTAGACGGCTGCGTTGACCCTGGATCTCAGGAAACAGAGTGGACCGAAACCAGCAGATGACATGGCACCCCAAACCATCACTGATGGTGGAAACTTTACACTAGACTTCAGGCAACGTGGATCCTGTGCCTCTCCTGTCTTCCTCCAGACTCTGGGACCTCGATATCCAAAGGAAATGCAAAATTTGGTTTCGTCAGAAAACATGACTTTGGACCACTCAGCAGCAGTCCAGCTTGTGTCGGTCCACTCTGTTTCCTGAGATCCAGGGTCAACGCAGCCGTCTACCAGCAAGTTTTAGAGCACTTCATGCTTCCTGCTGCTGACCTGCTCTATGGAGATGGAGATTTCAAGTTCCAACAGGACTTGGCGCCTGCACACAGCGCAAAATCTACCCGTGCCTGGTTTACGGACCATATATATTATTACTCAAGTAAAAGTAAGGAGTAGTCACCCAAATATTTACTTGAGTAAAAGTAAAAGTATGTTGTGAAAAAACTACTCAAGTACTGAGTAACTGATGAGTAACATACACACACACACACACATATATATATATATATATATATATATATATATATATATATATATATATATATATATATATATATATATATATATATATATATATATATATATATACATACATATACATTGATATATACAGTATATAATTTATATGTATTTATTTTGCTGTTTTTGTTTACATGTTAAAGATGTTTTAATGAATATACATGCATGTTTAACATATAGATTCCTTTCTTTAATGAAGACAAGAATATAAGTTGGTGTATTACCTGATTCTGATGACTTGCATTGATTGTAATCAGACAGTAGTGATGATAATGTCCACGTTTTCAAATGGAGGAGAAGAAAAGTTCCTCCTTTCTGTCTAATACCACATGAAAGTGGTTGGTTTTTGGCACCTTATTTGTCCAGCTTCCATATTCGTTTTTATACACTTTACAAGAAATATATTGGCGTCAAACTCCGTAGCTTGCTAGCTTGTTTGCGCTGGCTTTCGGAGACTCTTATTTTGAAAGCGCAGGCGCGATGGAGCGGCACTTTTATTGTGAAGACAGGAACTGTGCAGTCAGTCTTGAGGCTTTTGACGGGATGTACGGTTGAAATAAAAAAAGTATATTTTTTCCTTCACACTTTTGATTGATTGATTGGAACTTGTATTAGTAGATTGCACAGTACAGTACATATTCCGTACAATTGACCACTAAATGGTAACACCCCAATAAGTTTTTCAACTTGTTTAAGTCAGGTCATGTGACCCCTGGCTCTGTTTGATTGGTCCAACGTCACCAGTGACTGCATCTGATTGGTGGAACGGAGTGAACGTCACCAGTGACTGTATTTGTTGAAACGCAGGCACTATGAAGGTCTGTCTGACAGACCAAAACAAACAAAGCGTGCATTAACGGATCGATAAAAATTAGTAGCGAGTAGCGAGCTGAATGTAGATAAAAGTAGCGGAGTAAAAGTAGCGTTCCTTCTCTATAAATATACTTAAGTAAAAGTAAAAGTATGTTGCATTAAAACTACTCTTAGAAGTACAATTTATCCCAAAAGTTACTCAAGTAGATGTAACGGAGTAAATGTAGCGCGTTACTACCCACCTCTGGTTGTAAGTAAAAAAAAAGGTCAAAGACAAAGCTATTCGGTTTCTTGTGAGTATATACACTTCACTGCCGATGTGGGGGGGCGCCACCTAAAATCTTGCCTAGGGCGCCAGATTGGTTAGGGCCGGGCCTGCCCATACCATCACAGATGTTGGCTTTAGAACATTGTGCCTATAGCAATCCGGATGGTTCTTTTCCTCTTTGGTCCGGAGGACACGACGTCCACGGATCCTAAAACTTCAACCACCCCTGAATTACAGTACAGACCAACAGTTTGGACACACCTTCTCATTCAATGCATTTTCTTTATTTTCATGACTATTTACATTGTAGATTGTCGCTGAAGTCATCAAAACTATGAGTGGAGTTTACATGTGTTCTTTCATAGTGTTTACACTCACAAATCAACACAACCCCAGTCCTACATATTCTTACCATATCTCAAAGGGCTGCTCGATGAAGTTAATAGCCTGCTTAGGTAGACATGATGTAATAACAGAAGACAGCTGCAATAATAATTCAGTAACATTCCTAAGAATGTCCCTCGGGAAGTCCTGTGGGGAGTGCTCAGAGAGTATGGGGTATCGGACTGTCTGATTTTGGCGGTCCGCTCCCTGTATGATCAGTGTCAGAGCTTGGTCCGCATTGCCGGCAGTAAGTCGGACACGTTTCCAGTGAGGGTTGGACTCCGCCAAGGCTGCCCTTTGTCACCCATTCTGTTCATAAGTTTTATGGACAGAATTTCTAGGCGCAGTCAAGGCGTTGAGGGGATCTGGTTTGGTGGCTGCAGGATTAGGTCTCTGCTTTTTGCAGATGATGTGGTCCTGATGGCTTCATCTGGCCAGGATCTTCAGCTCTCGCTGGATCGGTTCGCAGCCGAGTGTGAAGCGACTGGGATGAGAATCAGCACCTCCAAGTCCGAGTCCATGGTTCTCGCCCGGAAAAGGGTGGAATGCCATCTTCGGGTTGGGGAGGAGATCTTGCCCCAAGTGAAGGAGTTCAAGTACCTCGGAGTCTTGTTCACGAGTGAGGGAAGAGTGGATCGTGAGATCGACAGGCGGATCGGTGCGGCGTCTTCAGTAATGCGGACGCTGTATCGATCCGTTGTGGTGAAGAAGGAGCTGAGCCGGAAGGCAAAGCTCTCAATTTACCGGTCGATCTACGTTCCCATCCTCACCTATGGTCATGAGCTTTGGGTTGTGACCGAAAGGACAAGATCACGGGTACAAGCGGCCGAAATGAGTTTCCTCCGCCGGGTGGCGGGGCTCTCCCTTAGAGATAGGGTGAGAAGCTCTGCCATCCGGGGGGAGCTCAAAGTAAAGCCGCTGCTCCTCCACATCGAGAGGAGCCAGATGAGGTGGTTCGGGCATCTGGTCAGGATGCCACCCGATCGCCTCCCTCGGGAGGTGTTTAGGGCACGTCCGACCGGTAGGAGGCCACGGGGAAGACCTAGGACACGTCGGGAAGACTATGTCTCCCGGCTGGCCTGGGAACGCCTTGGGATCCCCCGGGAGGAGCTGGACGAAGTGGCTGGGGAGAGGGAAGTCTGGGCTTCCCTGCTTAGGCTGCTGCCCCCGCGACCCGACCTCGGATAAGCGGAAGAAGATGGATGGATGGATGGATGGCATTCCTAAGAAGCTCGATTGTGGTTTATTGTCTGTTTAATAACCCCGTCTCTACCCACACAACACAGCTCCCCTTCCTGATTGTTCTAAAAGGGAAACGAAACAATCTGCATCGGTCAACAACCGCGGGGGGGAAAAAACCTCTTAGTGTTGGAAAGGAATACAAACAAGCCAGTGATTTAAAACAATGTGAGAACACGAGTAATTGTTCAAGCCCAGATATGTTTTTATTCAGTGTGTTTAAAACTGTAATTCATCCTACTGACTATGATCCAACCAAGATAATAGATCAACCAACAGAAGAATATGAAAGCCAAATAATACGTCCATTACGTTAATTAAAAGAACATGAAACTAAAAGAACAAGATTTTTTTAAAGACTGAAGAACATTTATTTTTAGTTGGTTCATTTACAAAAACAAATCACGTCGCATTTTATAGGCCAGCATGTTGTAACCTGATCCGTGGGAAAGCATGAATAGTTTGAAGAAATGTTATACATATTCCATTAGGCTTTTTTCTTTTTCCAATATATATTATTTTTTAAGGAAAATAAGAGCGATGTACAAACCCCGTTTCCATATGAGTTGGGAAACTGTGTTAGATGTAAATATAAACGGAATACAATGATTTGCAAATCATTTTCAACCCATATTTGTTACGATCCGCTGCCCGGATCATAGTTTGTTTATATTTTCTAGTCACATGTGTTTTCAGGACCTTGAGTTTTTGTTTGTTTCAGTTGCCATGACGGCAAATTGCTTACACCTGCCTCTGGTTAGTGTCCGGGACGCGCACCTGTTGCCCGGGCGCTAATCAGAGGGCTATTTAGTCTTTGCTCTGGCCTCACTCGGTCTGGCTTCCTAGTTTGTTCCCATACAACTGATAACGACTACTTAGATTTCATGCTATGCTATTTTTGCCTGCTAGCTCCAACGCTAGTCCTTTTGTTTTGCCTTTTGTGCTACGTGCATGTCTTTTGTTTGTTCATCGAATGATTTATATTTTAAATAAATCATTTTCCTACCTGCAAGCTGTGTCCGAAGCCGTCTGCATCCTTGGGAGAACCACTC
This sequence comes from Nerophis lumbriciformis, assembly GCF_033978685.3. NCBI lineage: Eukaryota > Metazoa > Chordata > Actinopteri > Syngnathiformes > Syngnathidae > Nerophis > Nerophis lumbriciformis. The sequence goes on along the minus strand of NC_084583.2, from coordinate 23,884,013 downwards.
CCGCATCACGATGCGACCAAGTCGTTACAATATTCAGTTGAATATGCTACAAAGACAACATATTTGATGTTCAAACTCATAAACATTTAGACTTTAGAATTTGATGCCAGCAACACGTGACAAAGAAGTTGGGAAAGGTGGCAATAAATACTGATAAAGTTGAGGAATGCTCATCAAACACTTATTTGGAACATCCCACAGGTGTGCAGGCTAGTTGGGAACAGGTGGGTGCCATGATTGGGTATAAAAACAGCTTTCCCAAAAAATGCTCAGTCTTTCACAAGAAAAGGATGGGGCGAGGTACACCCCTTTGTCCACAACTGCGTGAGCAAATAGTCAAACAGTTTAAGAACAACGTTTCTCAAAGTGCAATTGCAAGAAATTTAGGGATTTCAACGTCTACGGTCCATAATATCATCAAAAGGTTCAGAGAATCTGGAGAAATCACTCCACGTAAGCGGCATGGCCGGAAACCAACATTGAATGACCGTGACCTTCGATCCTTCAGACGGCACTGTGTCAAAAACCGACATTAATCTCTAAAGGATATCACCACATGGGCTCAGGAACACTTCAGAAAACCACTGTCACTAAATACAGTTTGTCACTACATCTGTAAGTGCAAGTTAAAGCTCTACTATGCAAAGCGAAAGCCATTTATCAACAACATCCAGAAACGCCGCCGGCTTCTCTGGGCCCGAGATCATCTAAGATGGACTCATGCAAAGTGGAAAAGTGTTCTGTGGTCTGACGAGTCCACAGTTCAAATTGTTTTTGGAAATATTCAACATCGTGTCATCCGGACCAAAGGGGAAGCGAACCATCCAGACTGCTTTCGACGCAAAGTTGAAAGCCAGCATCTGTGATGGTATGGGGGTGCATTAGTGCCCAAGGCATGGGTAACTTACACATCTGTGAAGGCACCATTAATGCTGAAAGGTACATACAGGTTTTGGAACAACATCTAAGCGCCGTCTTTTTCATGGACGCCCCTGCTTATTTCAGCAAGACAATGCCAAGCCACATTCAGCACGTGTTACAACAGCGTGGCTTCGTAAAAAAAAGAGTGCGGGTACTTTCCTGGCTCCGCCTGCAGTCCAGACCTGTCTCCCATCGAAAATGTGTAGCGCATTATGAAGCGTAAAATACGACAGCGGAGACCCCGGACTGTTGAACGACTGAAGCTCTACATAAAACAAGAATGGGAAAGAATTCCACTTTCAAAGCTTCAACAATTAGTTTCCTCAGTTCCCAGTCGTTTATTGAGTGTTGTTAAAAGAAAAGGTGATGTAACACAGTGGTGAACATGCCCTTTCCCAACTACTTTGGCACGTGTTGCAGCCATGAAATTCTAAGTTAATTATTATTTGCAAAAAAATAAATAAAGTTTATGAGTTTGAACATCAAATATGTTGTCTTTGTCGTGCATTCAATTGAATATGGGTTGAAAAGGATTTGCAAATCATTGTATTCCATTCTCGCCCGGAAAAGGGTGGAGTGCCATCTCCGGGTTGGGGAGGAGATCTTGCCCCAAGTGGAGGAGTTCAAGTACCTCGGAGTCTTGTTCACGAGTGAGGGAAGAGTGGATCGTGAGATCGACAGGCGGATCGGTGCGGCGTCTTCAGTAATGCGGACGCTGTATCGTTCCGTTGTGATGAAGAAGGAGCTGAGCAGGAAGGCAAAGCTCTCAATTTACCGGTCGATCTACGTTCCCATCCTCACCTATGGTCATGAGCTTTGGGTTATGACTGAAAGGACAAGATCACGGGTACAAGCGGCCGAAATGAGTTTCCTCCGCCGGGTGGCAGGGCTCTCCCTTAGAGATAGGGTGAGAAGCTCTGTCATCCGGGGGGAGCTCAAAGTAAATCCGCTGCTCCTCCACATGGAGAGGAGCCAGATGAGGTGGTTCGGGCATCTGGTCAGGATGCCACCCGAACGCCTCCCTAGGGAGGTGTTTAGGGCACGTCCGACCGGTAGGAGGCCGCGGGGAAGACCCAGGACACGTTGGGAAGACTATGTCTCCCGGCTGGCCTGGGAACGCCTCGGGGTCCCACAGGAAGAGCTGGACGAAGTGGCTGGGGAGAGGGAAGTCTGGGCTTCCCTGCTTAGGCTGCTGCCCCCGCAACCCGACCTCGGATAAGCGGAAGAAAATGGATGGATGGATGGATGTATTCCATTTATATTTACATCTAACACAATTTCCCAACTCATATGGAAACGGGGTTTGTATAACAATAACAAATCATCTTAATTTTGGCTCAGCACTAAATTGGCATTCCCAATGACTGCGTTTGTCTTTGGTTTATATTCATGCTGTCAAGGTTCAGACAAGGAAGCCAGGACCCAGTAGCAGAGTGTACTTACAAAAAGGGTTTATTAACAAAAAAAACAACAAAAGTACACTTCGTCAAGAAATATAGCAACAAAGTATCAATTGAAATTTATTCGAGTGAAAAGTGACAACAAACATTAATATGGGAAAATATAACATATTTTCATAAAATATGAACAACGTTTGTGTGTTTGGATACAAACCAAACAAATGATGAACAAAACACACTTTTCTTGGCAGAGGCGATGAATCTCTTCCTGTAATTTGTCATATCTGTTTTTGTAGTAATAAATCACATCCACAAGGAGGCAGTGTGTCTGTGAATACAGAACCATGCATACACTGCATGAAAGATATATATATATATATATATATATATATATATATATATATATATATACTACCGTTCAAAAGTTTGGGGTCACCCAAAGAATTTTGTGTTTTCCATGAAAAGTCACACTTATTCACCACCATACGTTGTGAAATGAATAGAAAATAGAGTCAAGACATTGACAAGGTTAGAAATAATGATTTGTATTTGAAATAAGATTTTTTTTTACATCAAACTTTGCTTTCGTCAAAGAATCCTCCATTTGCAGCAATTACAGCATTGCAGACCTTTGGCATTCTATCTATCTTGTCGATTGCATTGTACCATATGTCCCGGCAAGAAATCTGCGTTCAAAGAACTCCGGCTTATTAGTGATTCCCAGAGCCCAAAAAAAGTCTGCGGGCTATAGAGCGTTTTCTATTGGGGCTCCAGTACTATGGAATGCCCTCCCGGTAACAATTAGAGATGCTACCTCAGTAGAAGCATTTAAGTCCCATCTTAAAACTCATTTGTATACTCTAGCCTTTAAATAGCCCCCCTGTTAGACCAGTTGATCTGCCGTTTCTTTTCTTTTCTCCTCTGCTCCCCTTTTCCTTGAGGGGGGGGCACAGGTCCGGTGGCCATGGATGAAGTGCTGGCTGTCCAGAGTCGGGACCCGGGGTGGACCGCTCGCCTGTGCATCGGCTGGGAACATCTCTGCGCTGCTGACCCGTCTCCGCTCGGGATGGTGTCCTGCTGGCCCCACTATGGACTGGACTCTTACTATTATGTTGGATCCACTATGGACTGGACTCTCACAATATTATGTCAGACCCACTCGACATCCATTGCTTTCGGTCTCCCCTAGAGGGGGGGGGGTTACCCACATATGCGGTCCTCTCCAAGGTTTCTCATAGTCATTCACATCGACGTCCCACTGGGGTGAGTTTTTCCTTGCCCGTATGTGGGCTTTGTACCGAGGATGTCGTTGTGGCTTGTGCAGCCCTTTGAGACACTTGTGATTTAGGGCTATATAAATAAAGATTGATTGATTGACATTCTAGCTGTTCATTTGTTGAGATAATCTGGAGAAATTGCACCCCACGCTTCTAGAAGCAGCTCCCACAAGTTGGATTGGTTGGATGGGCACTTCTTGCGTACCATACGGTCAAGCTGCTCCCACAACAGCTCAATGGGGTTCAGATCTGGTGACTGCGCTGGCCACTCCATTACCGATAGAATACCAGCTGCCTGTTTCTTCTCTAAATAGTTCTTGCAGAATTTGGAGGTGTGTTTTGGGTCATTGTCCTGTTGTAGGATGAAATTGGCTCCAATCAAGCACTGTCCACTGGGTATGGCATGGCGTTGCAAAATGGAGTGATAGCCTTCCTTATTCAGAATCCCTTTTACCCTGTACAAATCTCCCACCTTACCAGCACCAAAGCAACCCCAGACCATCACATGACCTCCACCATGCTTAACAGATGGCGTCAGGCATTCTTCCAGCATCTTTTCAGTTGTTCTGCATCTCACAAACGTTCTTCTTTGTGATCCAAACACCTCAAACTTGGATTCATCCATTCACAACACTTTTTTCCAGTCTTCCTCTGTCCAATGTCTGTGTTCTTTTGTCCATCTTAATCTTTTTCTTTTATTGGCCAGTCTCAGATATGGCTTTTTCTTTGCCACTCTGCCATGAAGCCCAGAATCCCGCAGCCGCCTCTTCACTGTAGATGTTGACACTGGTGTTGTGCGGGCACTATTTAATGAAGATGCCAGTTGGGGACCTGTGAGGCGTCTGTTTCTCAAACTAGAGACTCTAATGTACTTATCTTCTTGCTCAGTTGTGCCTCCCACTTCTTTTTCTACTCTGGTTAGAGCCTGTTTGTGCTGTCCTCTGAAGGGAGTAGTACACACCGTTGTAGGAAATCTTCAATTTCTTAGCAATTTCTCGCATGGAATAGCCTTCATTTCTAAGAACAAGAATAGACTGTCGAGTTTCAGATGAAAGTTCTCTTTTTCTGGCCATTTTGAGCGTTTAATTGACCCCACAAATGTGATGCTCCAGAAACTCAATCTGCTCAAAGGAAGGTCAGTTTTGTAGCTTCTGCAACGAGCTAAACTGTTTTCACATGTGTGAACATGATCGCACAAGGGTTTTCTAATCATCAATTAGCCTTCTGAGCCAATGAGCAAACACATTGTACCATTAGAACACTGGAGTGATAGTTGCTGGAAATGGGCCTCTATACACCTATGTAGATATTGCACCAAAAACCAGACATTTGCAGCTAGAATAGTCATTTACCACATTATCAATGTATAGAGTGTATTTCTTTAAAGTTAAGACTAGTTTAAAGTTATCTTCATTGAAAAGTACAGTGCTTTTCCTTAAAAAATAAGGACATTTCAATGTGACCCCAAACTTTTGAACGGTAGTATATATATATATATATATATATATATATATATATATATATATATATATATATATATGTATGTGTGGGGAAAAAAATCACAAGACTATTTCATCTCTACAGGCCTGTTTCATGAGGGGGGGGTACCCTCAATCATCAGGAGATTTTAATGGGAGCATTCGCATACCATGGTTTATATAGGGCACAGAGTGGGTGGGTACAGGCTGGCCTAGGGGTGTGGTGATTGGCTCATGTGTTACCTAGGAGGTGTTTCCGTCTATGGCGGCATGCTGTGACAATTTCGCTGCGCTTGTTGAGGGATGACAGGTCTGGACGGTAAATAATAAACAGTTTCTCTTTCAAGCATAGGTTGCATCTTTTATTACCACTATTGTAAGGTGTGCTGGATGCAAGAATTTGCCATGTTATTGAATATTCAACATTATTGTCTTTGAGGTCCCAAATGTGTTTGCTGAGTTCTGTGGTATTTCGCAGGTTTTTGTTCCTGAAAGAAGCCTTGTGATTGTTCCATCTGGTTTTTAATTCTCCCTCGGTTAATCCTACATATGTGTCGGATGTGTTAATGTCCTTGCGTATTACCTTAGATTGGTAGACAACTGATGTTTGTAAGCACCCCCCGTTGAGAGGGCAATCAGGTTTCTTTCGACAGTTACATCCTTTGTTGGTTTTGGAGTCGCTCTGTCTGGGGGTCGACGGCTCTTTTGCAATTGTTTTGTTGTGGTTTGAGATGATTTGTCGTATATTGTTCATGCAGCTGTAGCTCAATTTAATGTTGTTCTTGTTGAATACTTTTCTTAGGGTGTTGTCTTTGGGAAAGTGTCAGATTGAGGAATTTGTGTCCAGTGTTCGTTGAGACGTTTTTGCTGTCTCAACGAACATTGGACACAAATTCCTCAATCTGATTGACAAACACTTTCCCAAAGACAACACCCTAAGAAAAGTATTCAACAAGAACAACATTAAATTGAGCTACAGCTGCATGAACAATATACGACAAATCATCTCAAACCACAACAAAACAATTGCAAATGAGCCGTCGACCCCCAGACAGAGCGACTCCAAAACCAACAAAGGATGTAACTGTCGAAAGAAACCTGATTGCCCTCTCAACGGGGGGTGCTTACAAACATCAGTTGTCTACCAATCTAAGGTAATACGCAAGGACATTAACACATCCGACACATATGTAGGATTAACCGAGGGAGAATTCAAAACCAGATGGAACAATCACAAGGCTTCTTTCAGGAACCAAAACCTGCGGAATACCACAGAACTCAGCAAACACATTTGGGACCTCAAAGACAATAATGTTGAATATTCAATAACATGGCAAATTCTTGCATCCAGCACACCTTACAATAGTGGTAATAAAAGATGCAACCTATGTTTGAAAGAGAAACTGTTTATTATTTACCGTCCAGACCTGTCATCCCTCAACAAGCGCAGCGAAATTGTAACAACATGCCGCCATAGACGGAAACACCTCCTAGGTAGTAACACATGAGCCAATCACCACGCCCCTAGGCCAGCCTGTACCCACCCACTCTGTGCCCTATATAAACCATGGTATGCGAATGCTCCCATTAAAATCTCCTGATGATTGAGGGTACCCCCCCTCATGAAACAGGCCTGTAGAGATGAAATAGTCTTGTGATTTTTTTCCCACACATACATATATTGCGCTCTACTACGGTATCGAGCACTATTTTTTGGATAACCTTATTAAGACATATATATATATATATATATATATATATATATATATATATATATATATATATATATATATATATATATATATATACACAGTTCTTCCAAAGAATTGGCGTGCCAACGTTAAACATTTTGATAAATATTCTCCATAGTTGATGTTTTCAAATGCTGAAGAGGACGACTCCTTCTCCCTGCTTTGAAGAAATGAACAGTTTTAAGGGCTGCCATGTATTACAAATCCAAATCATACTTACAGAAAACAAAGATTGTGATTATGATGATGGTAAATGAGATTACGGCTGCCAGCCTGCAAATGTTCCCCACGTCTTGGAACACTTTGATGTTTTCCTGCAAACAAATTCAAACATTGGATGAAATGAGTTCAAAAGAATTTAGCAACAGTATCAAGATAGGTGTTGATGAAATACATAAATTGATAAAAAAGGGCTTGATCCACCAAATGTTTGTGTGTGCTAGAATATGCATGCAAAGCTGATCTACTAAGGCGGGGGTCAGCAATCCACGGCTCTTTAGTGCCACCCCTGAAGCATTTTTAAAAGAGGATGGAAAATGGAAAAATGGGGGGAAATACTTTTTGTGTTTTAGTATGTTTTTCGTTTGAGGACAAACATGACACAAACCTTCCCAATTGTTACAAAGCCCACTGTTTAATATGTTTGTGTGTATGCTTCACTGAAGAGAGTATATGGTGAACATTGTTTTGTCCTACTAATTTTGGCGGTTCTTGAACTCACCAAAGTGTGGACTGTGACGCAACAGTTTGTTTACATGTAAAATCTTAGAGAACTACATGCTTCCATGTGTTGAAAAGCTCTATGGAGATGATGATTTCATTTTCCAGCATGATCTGGCACCTGCCCACAGTGCCAAAACCACCAGTAACTGGTGCACTGACCATGGCATTACTGTCCTCGATTGGCCTGCCAACTCCCCTGACCTGAACCCCATAGAGAATGTGTGGGGTATTGTGAAGAAGAAGCTGAAAGACACCAGACCCAATAATGCAAATGAGCTAAAGGCCGCTATTAAAGCATCCTGGGCCGCATTGATGCAGTAATCCGTGCAAAAGGATTCCCAACCAAGTACTGAGTGCATTAATTGACATTTCCAAATGTTTGATTTTGTTTTGCTGTTATAAATCTTTTTTTTTTTACTTGTTCTGAGGAAATATTCTAATTTTTTCAGATGGGATTTTTGAGTTTTCTTAAGCTGTATGCTATAATCAGCAATATTAAAATAATAAAAGGCTTGCAATATCTCAGTTGATGTGTAATGAATCCAGAATGTATGACATTTTTGTTTTTTTAATTGCATTACAGAAAATAAAGGACTTTATCACAAAATTCTAATTTTCTGAGACAGTCCTGTACATGCAGGATTTCGACGTTGGAGAGATAAAGACTCGGTAGAAGTTTAGCCTTAGCCATACTTGCCAACCCTCCCGGATTTTCCGGGAGACTCCCGAAATTCAGCGCCTCTCCCGAAAACCTCCCGGGACAAATGTTCTCCCGAAAATCTCCCGAAATTCAGGCGGAGCTGGAAGCCACGCCCCCTCCAGCTCCATGCGGACCTGAGTGACGTCAGGTGCGCAACACCACGTAAATCGTTGGCCAACCAAAAAGTAACCCCAGTACGCTATAGCCAACATTCACCAGGAGATGGCAACAGACAAACATAGATCACTATTACATTCCTCCCCTTTTAGAAATGTATAGAAGTTACTCAAAATAAATAAACAACCCAACCAAAAAATGCAGCAGCTCAATTAAAAAACTGTACTCAAGCCACATTCTTTTCTTTTTTTTTTAGTACTGAACTCTTAACCCTCATTTGTAAAAAAAAAAAAAATAACATGCTTATTATACAAACAGTATTTGTACACCTTTAACACAGATTTTTATACTGTCTTCAGAGATTCAGTTTTTTTGGTGGTACTCGAAACCTTTCTGGGTACCTGCGAAAGGGTGTTCAGCATGGTTAGAAAAATAGTGACAGAGAATAGAACAAGGATGGACAATTCAACCCTTAACTCAACAATGAGTAGATGAGTGTTATGTGTGTGTATATGTGTCAATAAATGAACACTGAAATTCAAGTATTTCTTTTATTTATATATATATATATATATATATATTTTATATATATATATATATATATATATATATATATATATATATATATATATATTTTATATATATATATATATATATATATATATATATATATATATATATATATATATATATATATATATATATATATATATATATATTAGAGATGCGCGGTTTGCGGGCACAACTGCGGAGTCCGCGGATTATCCGCGGGTCGGGTCGGGCGGTTGAAATAAAAAAAAATTAGATTTTAAATAGATTCAGGCGGGTGGCAGTTAAACCAATTGGGAAATATATATACATAGTTAAATGTTGTTACCCACATACGAAAAACGAGCAGGCACCTGCTGCATATGCCACAACAGAAGAAGAAAAAAAAAAGAGATGGACACTTTTACGGAGCGGAGAAGGGACGCCTCGCCGGGGTCCGGGACCGAGGCCCCTTCCCCCGAGAGGGCCCCACCGGGAGCCGTAGCTGAGGCGATCCGCGAGAAGGGCCCGACGCACGTCCAGGGTCACCACCGCGCCCACCGCACCGACACCCCGCCTCGTCCGCCTTCGCCGCGGCCGGCGTCACGCGCAGCAGGTAAGCAGCTTACCTGCCCGCCACCCCCGTGGCCAGGGGCTCGTAACAGGGGTCACTCCGCGCGCTCCACCCGCGCAGCTTACCTGCCCGCCACCCCTGTTGCCGGGGGCGCGTAACAGGGGTCACTCCGCGCGCAGTGCGCTCACGAAAAGGGTGGGGTTCACCCTGGTTGATATAGACAGCAGGACGGTGGCCATGGACGTCGGAACCCGCTAAGGAGTGTGTAACAACCCACCTGCCGAATGAACTAGCCCTGAAAATGGATGGCGCTGTAGCGTCGGGCCCATACCCGGCCGTCGCCGGCAGCGAGACGCGCTTGGAGGTGCGCTCAGCGCGGCTCCCATATGATTGCGCACTGGTGTGCGTCTGGGTCGTGACAGCGTGGCACGCGAATGTCTGTACTGCATTGGATCAGTCTCCTTTCTTTAACAGGCAAAAGCTTTATAACCTCACTAATGCCTTGCATCGTCTATATTAGATATATAACAACGGGCGGGTGCGGGCGGGTGCGGTTCTGATCAAATGTTACATCGGGTGGATGGCGGATGGTTGACGACTTTCTGATGCGGTTGCGGATGAAATAATTGCCTATCCGCGCATCTCTAATATATATATATATATATATAATAAAATAAATATATATATAGCTAGAATTCACTGAAAGTCAAGTATTTAGTATATACATATATATATATATATATATATATATATATATATATATATATATATATATATATATATATATATATATATATATGAAATACTTGACTTGGTGAATTCTAGCTGTAAATATACTCCTCCCCTCTTAGCCCCGCCCCCAACCACACCCCCGCCCCACCCGACCATGCCCCCCACCCCCCACCTCCCGAAATCGGAGGTCTCAAGGTTGGCAAGTATGGCCTTAGCCAGCCTTCTGTACCAGAAATTTCCGAAACGGCTTCCTTACTTTGTGTTTGCCGCGTCCTTTTACTGACAAAAAAACCACATGATCCACATGATCTCAATACACCCTACGGGAAGTTGTGTTGTGATGAAAGTCAAGTCCAAAATTAGATAGATGGTGACCATCACTGGTGTTCATAATCCATACGGTTTTAGCAAAACAAAGCAAAAAACAACTGTGGTAAACATGGCTGTCGGGGCGAGGACAAAAGGCAAGTCCCCATAAGGAGCCGTGGTAAGGAGGGCTTTTTTTTGCATCTAACAACCAACCGTTTTTTTAAGGAAGCCAGAAATTGGCAATAAGATAGGTCTTAACAGCAAAGAACCATCATTACATGTTATATAGACCAAAATGAAGTGTTTTAAAAATAGAAAAAAAAGTCATGATATAACCCCTTTAAAATCTGCAGTTGGCATGTTCATGTACAAAGTATACATCATACTTGCCAACCCTCACGGATTTTCCGGGAGACTCCCGAAATTCAGCGCCTCTCCCGAAAACCTCCCGGGACAAATTTTCTCCCGAAATTCAGGCGGAGCTGGAGGCCACGCCCCCTCCAGCTCCATGCGGACCTGAGTGACGTGTTGACAGCCTGTTCACACATCCGCTTTCCCACAATATAAACAGCTAATGATCGAGGGCGAGTTCTTGGTTTCTTATGTGTGTTTATTGTTAGGCAGTTTCATTAACGTCCTCCCAGCGCGGTAACAACACACAACAACAGCAGTCAAGTTTTCGTCTACCGTAAAGCAGTTCGTCTGCCGTAAACAGCAATGTTGTGACACTTTTAAACAGGACAATACTGCCATCTACTGTACATGCATATGTGACCCACCCATAATGTGTCACATTTTTGTGTTGATTTATTTATTTTATTTTGTGGTTTGAATTCGTTTTTGGAGCTGTCATTCCACATTTATCAGTATTCACATTGGTCAGTAGGGGGCAGTAGGGTGTTTCTTCCCAATTGAATGTTATCACCTGCAGACCGGAAGTGTCTTGTCATTCTGATGAGCGCGACCAGTCTGTGAACAATTGAAACGTCCTGTGTGCTTTTTCCTCCTGTATAACAGGTTAGTTTTGGTGAATCAACTCACTGAATAATATCCATGTGATCTTTATAAGTTTAAGTACACATTCCGATGGTGGAGCCTAACTCTAAAGTGTTTGTGAGTTGTAGTTTGTATTTGTGAATGAATCCAGTGCACAGCTGCAGTAATCAATACAACAAGGCGACGTGAGTGCGCAATGTTTATATAGGAACTGCTGATCCTAATTCAGACTCCCAAATTAGAGCTCCCGTTTTCTTATTGATTTTATAATGTATATTTGTATAATGTGTGTGTTCTGAAATAGTGACAGAGAATAGAACAAGGATGGACAATTCAACCCTTAACTCAACAATGAGTAGATGAGTGTTATGTGTGTGTATATGTGTAAATAAATGAACACTGAAATTCAAGTATTTATTTTATTTATTTATATATATATATATATATATATATATATATATATATATATATATATATATATATATATATATATATATATATATATATGTCTTAATAAGGTTATCCAAAAAATAGTGCTCGATACCGTAGTAGAGCGCAATATATGTATGTGTGGGGAAAAAAATCACAAGACTACTTCATCTCTACAGGCCTGTTTCATGAGGGGTTCCCTCAATCATCAGGAGATTTTTTTTTTTTTTTTTTTTTTTTTTAATCTCCTGATGATTGAGGGAACCCCTCATGAAACAGGCCTGTAGAGATGAAGTAGTCTTGTGATTTTTTTTCCCACACATACATATATATATATATATATATATATATATATATATATATATATATATATATATATATGTAATAATATAAAAATATATATATATATATATATATATAGCTAGAATTCACTGAAAGTCAAGTATTTCTTATATATATATATATATATCTTAACAACGCCCCCAACCACGCCCCCGCCCCACCCCCGACCACGCCCCCCCACCCCCCACCTCCCGAAATCGGAGGTCTCAAGGTTGGCAAGTATGGTATACATTGATAAACTACACAAAATTGCATGGACTTCATACGTTTCTCACACAAGGAACATGATTATAAGAAAAACATAACCATACCTCATCTCTTTTAGTGCTCTTTAATGTATCTCCTGGAACGTCTGGAAATGAAAACAACTCCAATGAATTTAACTTTGCGCTCAGCATGAAATATTGTACTGTATTACTGTGCTCACCCTGTTGTATTCCAGCTGTTGGATGTACAGTGTCTTGAGTGACAGGCTGTTGCAAAGGAGCTACAACAAGGTAAGGTTAAGGTTCAGATGATAAAAGCAAAGTAAGACATTAAAACATAAAAAACACACAAAAAAAAGGTCAACACGGATATCGTAACCACACAATAATTTTAAGTTAAAAAATAAATAAATACAATTATAGTAATTAAAAACAATTAATGTATATTTAAAGGGGAACATTATCACCAGACCTATGTAAGCGTCAATATATACCTTGATGTTGCAGAAAAAAGACCATATATTTTTTTAACCGATTTCCGAACTCTAAATGGGTGAATTTTGGCTAATTAAACACCTTTCTATTATTCGCTCTCGGAGCGATGACGTCACATCGGGAAGCAATCCGCCATTTTCTCAAACACCGAGTCAAATCAGCTCTGTTATTTTCCGTTTTTTTCGACTGTTTTCCGTACCTTGGAGACATCATGCCTCGTCGGTGTGTTGTCGGAGGGTGTAACAACACCAACAGGGACGGATTCAAGTTGCACCAGTGGCCCAAAGATGCCAAAGTGGCAAGAAATTGGACGTTTGTTCCGCACACTTTACCGACGAAAGCTATGCTACGACAGAGATGGCAAGAATGTGTGGATATCAAAGCAGATGCATTTCCAACTGGACTGGACGGATCAGCTTTCAGGAAAAGAGAGTGGATGAGGGTATGTCTACAGAATATATTAATTGATGACAACTGGGCTGTCTGCACTCTCAAAGTGCATGTTGTTGCCAAATGTATTTCATATGCTGTAAACCTAGTTCATAGTTGTTAGTTTCCTTTAATGCCAAACAAACACATACCAATCGTTGGTTAGAAGGCGATCGCCGAATTTGTCCTCGCTTTCTCCCGTCGTGTCGTTTTCGTCGGTTTCTCTTGCATACGGTTCAAACCGATATGGCTCAATAGCTTCAGTTTCTTCTTCAATTTCGTTTTCGCTACCTGCCTCCACACTACAACCATCCGTTTCAATACATGCGTAATCTGTTGAATCGCTTAAGCCGCTGAAATCCGAGTCTGAATCCGAGCTAATGTCGCTATAGCTTGCTGTTCTATGCGCCATGTTTGTTTGTATCGGCATCACTGTGTGACGTCACAGGAAAATGGACGGGTGTATATAACGATGGTTAAAATCAGGCACTTTGAAGCTTTTTTTTAGGGATATTGCGTGATGGGTAAAATTTTGAAAAAAACTTCGAAAAATAAAATAAGCCACTGGGAACTGATTTTTAATGGTTTTAACCCTTCTGAAATTGTGATAATGTTCCCCTTTAAGAGCAAAATGTGGACAGAAAGAAAGAAAATTTTAGTGTTACTTCTAAGTCAAAATATGCAGTACACTAAAACATTTATTAAAATCATACTTTACAAAGAATATTGTACAGTATATTTCTCGAGCGAGCAAGTAAGACCATTACTAGCTTGCATTAGATAAAGACTAGTACAAATTAATTACCGTATTTTCCGCACTATTAGCCGCACCAAAAAACCACAAATTTACTCAAAAGCTGACAGTGCGGCTTATAACCCGGTGCGCTTTATATATGGATTAATATTAAGATTCATTTTCATAAAGTTTCGGTCTCGCAACTACGGTAAACAGCCGCCATCTTTTTTCCCCGTAGAAGAGGAAGTGCTTCTTCTTCTACGCAAGCAACCGCCAAGGTAAGCACCCGCCCCCATAGAACAGGAAGCGCTTCTTCTACTGTAAGCAACCACCCACCCGCGTAGAAGAAGAAGAAGAAGCGCGCGGATATTACGTTTCATTTCCTTTGTGTGTTTACATCTGTAAAGACCACAAAATGGCTCCTACTAAGCGACAGGTTTCTGGTTCATGAAAAGACGCAATCTCTCCATCCGCACACGGACTTCTATTCCACAGCAACTGCCTAAAGACTTTCAAGAAAAGCTGGCTACTTTCCGTGCATATTGTAAAAACAAGATAGCTGAAAAAAAGATACGGCCAGAGAACATTATCAACATGGACGAGGTTCCACTGACTTTTGATATTCCTGTGAACCGCACTGTGGATACAACGGGAGCACGTACGGTGAATATTCGCACCACAGGGAATGAGAAGTCATCCTTCACTGTGGTTCTAGCTTGCCATGCTAATGGCCAGAAACTTCCACCCATGGTGATATTCAAAAGGAAGACCTTGCCAAAAGAGACCTTTCCAGCCGGCGTCATCATAAAAGCTAACTCGAAGGGATGGATGGATGAAGAAAAGATGAGCGAGTGGTTAAGGTAAGTTTACGCGAAGAGGCCGGGTGGCTTTTTTCACGCAGCTCTGTCCATGTTGATATACGACTCCATGCGCGCCCACATCACGCTGGTTTTTAATATATTATTAAAGTTTGACTGACCTATCTGACTGTTTTTTTGACATTCCTTTAGCGCAGTTAGATGTGGCTTATAACACGGGGCGGCTTATAGGTGGACAAAGTTTTGAAATATGCCGTTCATTGAAGGCGCGGCTTATAACCCAGGGCGCCTTATGGTGCGGAAAATACGGTACTTTAAAAAAAAAAATCTTATGAAATAGGACTGGAGACTTTTGAGCACACACATCATTTTAAGATGTACGTATTTAACTGATGTTCCTTTAAAAAAAAAAAAAGAAGTACAAATCATACAAAAAATTAACAAAAGTAGGAAAATAGAGCATTGTGCCACTTTTAACAATTAGATTTTAAACCATTTTTCATTAATTCTATTGCACTTATATTTAAATTGCATCTGATCCACACGCTGTATGTTTTAATTATCATTATGTTTTAAGTCTGATTGTTTGGTAGGAATCACATGCTTGCTCTACTGCAGGGGCTATTCAACTGGAGGCCTGGGGCTAAATCCAGCAGGGAAATGACACCATACCCGCCCCCGGGTTGAGTTCAAAACTTGGAAGATTTTTGCAGCAAATTCCTAAAAACACTCGAGTGCTCCTGTTGTATAGAGGAACTTGGACCACTGTAAACACATTGGCAGATACTTGCATTGACATGTTAACCTTGCTAGCAAACACATATTGCATCATTATGCCTCGTTTGTAGGTATATTTGAGCTCATTTAATTTCCTTCACTTATGTCCTCTGTGTATTTAATTTATATGTCTCATGACACATTATCTGTATGTAATATTGGCTGCATTTCTCATAGTTCTTTGTGTGTCATGCTGTTCCAGACCACAGCAAACATTAGCCAACTTGCCAAAGATTGTAATAAATCCATTAGAAGAAGACAGCCTGCCGTTTCCTTTAACTTGGACACACACATCTACACCTTTGGCCATTCTAAGCCAGTCATTTCCAGGAGTTATCTCACCCTCTTCTGAGAAGCCTCCGTTTTACGAATGTTTTCCAATGTTGTAAAAAAAGGTGTAGAATAAATATAACATTTCAAAATTTCTGTCAATGAAGATTTGCGTCAGCCTGCAACACATAGTCATTTTGATAGTAGACTAATACAGCTAATATAGACACTTACGTCATGTAAGTGCAATTACGTAAAAATGGCTGCACCGTCGGCGGTCTCGTCTTGTCTCCCTGTAACGTATGTCTGCTCTTAGTGGGACTGTGCCGAAAATATACTTTCCAGTTCTTATGTGTCTTGTGCATGTTAAGAATTGACAATAAATCATCTTGAATCTTGAATCTTGAATCTTATATAAAATAAGGCTTTTGATTTTTTGCGGCTCCAGACGGATTTTTTTCTTCTTCTTTTTTTTGGTGCAATATGGCTCTTTCAACATTTTGGGTTGCAGACCACTGTCCGAGACCATCGGCTGAAACCAGAAAGTGCCCAGATGTGCCTTTAGGTCACGTAATTGCAACCAATCTATAGATCGATCAACGGTCCCGGAGTGTTAATAAACGACATGCAACGTTTTTTGTTTTTTTTTACGTCAACAAAACTTAAGTATATTTTAGTGATGCCTAATAATGTGAATAAAACGTGTAGATAAAATGATTATTAAAACACATATGGATGGATGAGATCCGCCCAGAGTTCCTTAAGGCTCTGGATGCTGTGGGGCTGTCTTGGTTGACAAGACTCTGCAGCATCGCGTGGACATCGGGGACGGTACCTCTGGATTGGCAGACCGGGGTGGTGGTTCCTCTCTTTAAGAAGGGGAACCGGAGGGTGTGTTCCAACTATCGTGGGATCACACTCCTCAGCCTTCCCGGTAAGGTCTATTCAGGTGTACTGGAGAGGAGGCTACGCCGGATAGTCGAACCTCGGATTCAGGAGGAACAGTGTGGTTTTCGTCCTGGTCGTGGAACTGTGGACCAGCTCTATACTCTCGGCAGGGTCCTTGAGGGTGCATGGGAGTTTGCCCAACCAGTCTACATGTGTTTTGTGGACTTGGAGAAGGCATTCGACCGTGTCCCTCAGGAAGTCCTGTGGGGAGTGCTCAGAGAGTATGGGGTATCGGACTGTCTGATTTTGGCGGTCCGCTCCCTGTATGATCAGTGTCAGAGCTTGGTCCGCATTGCCAACAGTAAGTCGGACACGTTTCCAGTGAGGGTTGGACTCCGCCAAGGCTGCCCTTTGTCACCGATTCTGTTCATAACTTTTATGGACAGAATTTCTAGGCGCAGTCAAGGCGTTGAGGGGATCTGGTTTGGTGGCTACAGGATTAGGTTTCTGCTTTTTGCAGATGATGTGGTCCTGATGGCTTCATCTGGCCAGGATCTCCAGCTCTCGCTGGATCGGTTCGCAGCCGAGTGTGAAGCGACTGGGATGAGAATCAGCACCTCCAAGTCCGAGTCCATGGTTCTCGCCCGGAAAAGGGTGGAATGCCATCTTCGGGTTGGGGAGGAGACCCTGCCCCAAGTGGAGGAGTTCAAGTATCTCGGAGTCTTGTTCACGAGTGAGGGAAGAGTGGATCGTGAGATCGACAGGCGGATCGGTGCGGCGTCTTCAGTAATGCGGACGCTGTATCGATCCGTTGTGGTGAAGAAGGAGCTGAGCCGGAAGGCAAAGCTCTCAATTTACCGGTCGATCTACGTTCCCATCCTCACCTATGGTCATGAGCTTTGGGTTATGACCGAAAGGACAAGATCACGGGTACAAGCGGCCGAAATGAGTTTCCTCCGCCGGGTGGCAGGGCTCTCCCTTAGAGATAGGGTGAGAAGCTCTGCCATCCGGGGGGAGCTCAAAGTAAAGCCGCTGCTCCTCCACATCGAGAGGAGCCAGATGAGGTGGTTCGGGCATCTGGTCAGGATGCCACCCGAACGCCTCCCTAGGGAGGTGTTTAGGGCACGTCCGACCGGTAGGAGGCCACGGGGAAGATCTAGGACACGTTGGGAAGACTATGTCTCCCGGCTGGCCTGGGAACGCCTCGGGATCCCCCGGGATGAGCTGGACGAAGTGGCTGGGGAGAGGGAAGTCTGGGCTTCCCTGCTTAGGCTGCTGCCCCCGCGACCCGACCTCGGATAAGCGGAAGAAGATGGATGGATGGATGGATGGATGGATATGAGCACAAAAATGACAGTGGCTTAGCAGAGATAGTGGTGTGTTCACCTTCCTCTACCACCAAATACGTGTTGACTTTGTGGTCATTGAACCACCCTGGCAACTCCACCCTGCAGCCGTACACCCCAGCATCACTGGGCTGGGCGTTGTGGATGGTCAGGGACACGTCACCGTCACCCCCACGGCCCAGCAGCTGGTACCTGGGCTCACTGAGGAAGACAACCGCCCCATCTTCGGCGGAAATGATGTAATCGGAGCATTTGAAAGTGGGTACCTCTCCTCGACCCCAACAGAAACTCAGAGAGCCATGAGCTCGGGCGTCATAGGCGCAAGGCAATGTGATATCATGCCCGACATGACCGATGACTTTGAGGGCCTCTGAGCAAACTGTGAAGGAACAAAAGAGATCACAGCTCTAAAATGTGACGTCCCCACACAGAGCCCAGGCAACAACAACAAAAAAAACAGAGAATATTTGACTTACCTTGGCTCAGGATGGACAGGAATAAAAAACAAAGAGCAGGCATGTGTACGTTCTTGTACAACAATGCACTGAAGTGAGATGACGAATCTTCCTTGATGTGTCATGCACTTTCAACTTCCTCTTCTTGAGGATCAGGAAGGAAATCACTTGATTTTGTATATTTCTCCAAATTGTCACATGTTCACACAGTAAAAGACATGCTCTTAAAACCTCCAGTAAACATATTTAACCAGGGGTGTCGAAAGTGCAGCCCAGGGACTGAGAGTTAGAATACTAATGTGTAAGTTATCACACAACTCTTATGCTTGAAGGCCGTTGCTATAGTTATTATCAATTGTGCTGAAGTTGTACTTTTCTATCTGTGCAAAGCAGTGACGTGCGGTCACTAGAGGCAGGTGAGACGGGGCCTCACCCGCCATCATGGAAAGAAAAAAAATGTAAAAAGAAAAAAAAAAAATTAAATTGTTATATGTATCCAGTGATTATACTATAAAGTTATTTTCCATTTAACTTCACCAGTTTTAGATTATTTTTATTCAAAATCGCTGAATTTTCACATTTGCCGTTCAAATACTGAGAAGAGACGGTGCGGTGATCAGCAGCCAGTTGAGGCACGTCACTCAGTGCCTCAACATGGATTGCAGACTCGGCTAACTGCTGGTCTGCTGTGCAGTGAGACCGTATTGCTATATGAATTATATTATACATTTCCACAGTTTAGTTAGCTGAGGTATATAATGTACAGTGTATTTTGTCAACAACTGTATGTGTGTAACGTATTTCTTGTGCTGAGCGATCATAAAACGGCTGCAAAAGACGCACTGGCTGAGGCTCCAGTAGCCCCGCCTCCTGCACCCCCGCCGTAGAATTGTTATATCAACTAAAGCCCACACTTAAACTTTCCACGTGCAAGATTGAATCTATTTAAAAAAGTTATTTCATAAGAAGCCAAAAAGTGCAAATACAATCATGTTCGTGTTGGAGGAGTTGTGAATGACTGCAGGGCCACAACATTATGTACACCTGCAGACTGCAGGTGTATCTAATTCACAACTCCTCCAACACGAACATTATTGTTTTTGCACTTTTTGGCTTCTTATTACATAACTTTTGTAACCTATTTTCATGGGCTTTCCTCTTTGTGATGTTAAGTTCCTGTTATGCGCTGTTATACAGTATATGCCTCGAGCTCTTATTTTGAAGGCGCTAAGAGCGGAAGTGATGACATGGGGTGGAGCGGAAGTTTTTGAAAGAAGGTAAATAAAATGGTCCTCGTGTAAACTGGAGCCTCCGTGTTTGTTATTTTGTAGTTTCATACAGTATAGGCGACATTTATAAACCCTTGGTTACACTTTTTTAAATAGATTCAATCTTGCACGTGGAAAGTTTAAATGAGGGCTTTAGTTGCGGCGCATGGACTTAATTTATAAGTAAAGGTAAGACCATAATAAAGTTTTTTTTATTAAATGTGCTTTTTTGTGTGCTACAGTTTGTATGTGTAAAGTTAAAGTTAAGTTAAAGTAGCAATGATTGTCACACACACACTAGGTGTGGTGAAATTTGTCGTCTGTATTTGACCCATCCCCTTGTTCACCCCCTGGGAGGTGAGGGGAGCAGTGGGCAGCAGCGGCACCGCGCTCGGGAATAATGTTTGGTGATTTAACCCCCAATTCCAAGCCTTGATGCTGAGTGCCAAGCAGGGAAGTGCTGGTATGAGCTTTTAAACATAACCCGTTAACTGCTGCCAATCAAATGGTGAATAAGATACTCTTTAGGGTTCATATGTTTGTAAATCTGACTGTGATGAAGTCAGTGCCTCACCAGCCATCAACCTCACCGCACGTCACTGGTGGGAAACGCAAGGCCCGCCACTGTATACATTTACCGTATTTTTCGGACTATAAGTCGCAGTTTTTTTCATAGTTTGGCCGGGGGTGCGACTTATACTCAGGAGCGACTTATGTGTGAAATGGTTAACACATTACCGTAAAATATCAAATAATATTATTGATCTCATTCACGTAAGAGACTAGACGTAAAAGATTTCATGGGAATTAGCGATTAGGAGTGACAGATTGTTTGGTATAATAACTATATGTTATAGTTATTTGAATGACTCTTACCATAATATGTTGTGTTAACATACCAGTTGGTTATTTATGCCTCATATAACGTATTTAGCCTGTTGTTCACTATTCTTTATTTATTTTAAATTGCCTTTCAAATGTCTATTCTTGGTGTTGGCTTTTATCAAATACATTTCCCCCAAAAATGCGACTTATACTCCAGTGCGACTTATATATTGTCAGGACTTGGACTATGGTGTGGTTTGTTTTCCCGTGGTGCAAAGCGACTTGACCGGACACGACGTGAAGGTAAGGACATGTTTAATATTTTAACTCAAAAAGCTCAAAAAGGTATAAACCAAAGGCGCTCACAGCGGAGGTAAAAAAAACTTGGCAATGAAAACAAAAGGCGCACACAAAGGCGGAGAACAAACTTGACTACTGAAACAAAACTTGCAAACTATGGCATGAATAAAGAAAACTTACTTGGAAAGAGAAAAGGACATGAACAAGAGCAGCATGGATATCAACAAGGGTGTGTAGAGGGTGATGTCGCCAGGAAGACAGCCTGGCAACTGGGAGTTTAAATAATAGTGACATGATTAGTGACAGCAGGTGCGTGACGCAACATGTGAAAACGTGAGACAGGTGCGTGACATGAGGATGTGAACCAGGTGAAACTAATGGTTGCTATGGTGACAAAACAAACAAAAGTGCACAAAAAGTCCAAAAACAAATCCGAACATGACTAAAACAAAACATGATCACACAGACATGACATATATGTTTTTTTCCTTCTTTATTATGCATTTTCGGCCGGTGCGACTTATACTCCAGAGCGACTTATACTCCAAAAAATACGGTAATGCCAAAAATAAATATGATTGTTCATCAGTTTGCATTATTAGGGTAAAACACAACAGGAAGTAGAACACTAAAACAAAATATAGTCTGTTGATTTTTAGTAAAACACTGAATAATATAATAATAATTGAATAACTTAACATTTTTGTATTGCTTTATTTTATTTTTATTGTTTTATTTGTTTTTCTTTATTAAAATTATTTATTGCACTGTTGTCCAACACTTTGGTTCAGCTATGCTGATGTATAGGGGTTAACAAATAAACGTTGATTGATTTATATTGCTTTATAATGCTACAAGCAAACTGAATGTGAATGAGCACCATTTCACCACAAGGACTTGTCAGATTTATTGGCTATCAGTCTGATATCAGCAAAAACACAAGTATCGAATGATTTCAAGCTGCAGCTAAAATTTCTGATATAAGCTCCGATACCTGCAGCGTGTTTTACTTGTGCAAAACTGGACAGCCAGTTAACGTCTAAATGTCCTCCAATAAGCACACAAGGTTGAACTTTTATTTTATTTTAGTGAAGTGACGTACAAAAGGTAAACATTGTAGGCTATAGTGCTCAGTGGCCTAGTGGTTAGAGTGTCCGCCCTGAGATCGGTAGGTTGTGAGTTCAAACCAAAGACTATAAAAATGGGACACATTACCTCCCTGCTTGACACTCAGCATCAAGGGTTGGAATTGGGGGTTATATCACCAAAAAGTATTCCCGGGTGCGGCCACCTCTGCTGCTCACTGCTCCCCTCACCTCCCAGAGGGTGATCAAAGGTGATGGGTCAAATGCAGAGAATAGTTTCGCCACACCTAGTGTGTGTGTGACACAAACATGGGTACTTTTTAACTTTAACTATAGGTTACAAGCAGGCCCGGCCCTAACCAATCTGGCGCCCTAGGCAAAATTTTAGGTGGCGCCCCCCCACATCGGCATTGAAGTGTATATACTCAGAAGAAACCGAATAGCTTTGTCTTTGACCTTTTTTTTTACTTACAACTATACCTAATATATAAAGGGGTGGAAAAGTGACTATTACCTGCAGGGCAAACATTAGCTAACCAGAAGGCAATAACAATATAAACAAAAAACACCTGCTTAAAAGATCTAATACAAATGTCCCTGAGGAATGTAAGGTGGGAGTACTGTAATTACCTAACGTTACATTATTATTTTCTATAACAATTTAGCCCCCTCCACAATATTAACCCGACGTTAAAACAGAACTAGCTATTTATTGATTAGCAATTGCCGAATCATGTAACATTAGCTTAATGCTAAAAAGCCAGGTTACTATCACATTCTGTAACAGACAAATAATTTCATGTAGGCAAACGTTACCTACCTGCTACCTCTGTCTTTTCTTGTTTCTCCTTCTTCTTTTCTCTTTTTTCTTCCCTGGGCACCTGACAGTTTTGGCCGTTTTGACATGTTGTGTTGATTTTTTGATGTGGTGACGTCCAAAAAGAGTCATGATACGGGAAGGGAGGGGGCGCACCGTGCGGGGGGGGCGGGGGGGGGGGGGGGGGGGGGGGGGGGGGGGGGGGGGGGGGGGGGGGGGGGGGGGGCGTAATGTTGTAACAAATAATATTTCTATTAAATAGGCTTTACTTTGCATTTTAATTAACGTGGGATTATTTTTTTGTATTTAGAAATAATAGTATCAACTTTTTTTTTTTTTTTTTTTTCTCCAACATTTGTGGCACTGGCGTGGCGCCCCCTGATGGACGGCGCCCTTAGCATTTGCCTATACGGCCTATGCCACGGGCCGGCCCTGGCTACAAGGAACTAGCAGCTGCACAACAGCTAAGCACACAATAGCACAGAAGCTAGAAATACGTACTAAGTGTCTTTAATTGAACAACATTGCAGTCTAAAACATGGCATTTGTCAATTTTGAACAAGTATCAAATAATTATATTTGCATATTTCTTACAAATGTAAAGTCCCCAAGGCAGTATTAGAAAGTATCGTATCGGCATCGTTCAACATACTCTGTCAGAAGCTTAATTTAATGAATCATTGTGACCACTGGGTGTCGCCAAAAAATTAACACTCCACATCAAAAGCATAAATATTTGTTGTTCTCTGAGTGATTTCACTTGATAAAGCCTTTTTTGACATGCCACACTACAACATACTAAAAGTATGCGGTATGATTCATGCTGATATTGTATTGAATTAATCTATATCGGCCAATACTTAAGGCTCCAATATCCGTATATCGTACCGGAAGTGAAAATGTTGTATCGGGACACCCCTGGTTTTTAATCATTTAAATGTTTCTGGCAATTTTCCCAAAGTAGTATTCTACTGGATTTGTCATAGTAGGGGCATACACCCTGATGAAAGTGGCATACAGCTTCTTCTGTATTGGGAGCCTCATTGTCATAATCCTGTCGCTAATCGGTATGGGATCTTGGTCCAGCATGGTGGCTATTTCCTTCTTGACTGCGAGTCCAACTCCTGCCTCTCGCCTGTCGTCAGCAGCCTTTCCACTCCAGAAGAATACATATCCCTGATCTTCCAGAGAGTTGTAACCAGGTAATCTAGTCTCACTGAGTGCGGCGATGTCTATATCATACTTAGCCAGCTCTAGAGCTACGAGTGCGGTCTAACGTTCTGGGCGCTCAGCTGATATTCTGTCCATCAGAGTGCGTACATTCCACTCTGCTAAGCACATGGTTGTCGATATACTCTTACTGGTTTCTCTTACTGTCGTTCTTCGTCTTCGTCTTTGTCTTTGTTTTTGTCTTTCTCCTGACTCACTTTCCACTGTCTGCCGGAGTGTGAACAGATCAGCGCGGACCTTGGAAACCCGGGCGACGTCCGAGCCAGTATGGAATCTATTTCTCCTGACCATTTTCATGAAACTGCTTGCAAGAGGTTTCAAGTACTGCTAGCTTTTGCGGGACTAACAGCACATACTTGGCGATAGAGATGCGCGGATAGGCAAATATTTCATCCGCAACCGCATCAGAAAGTCGTCAACCATCCGCCATCCACCCGATGTAACGTTTGATCAGAACTGCACCCGCCCGCCATCCGCCCGCACCCGCCCGTTGTTATATATCTAATATAGACGATGCAAGGCATTAGTGAGGCATACCTGCCAACTACTCCGGTTTTCCCGTAATTCGTACGGTTTTCATCAACCTATTCCGGGTTACGGTTGCAGTGATAAAATATACGTTTTTTCATTAATTTAAAAAAAAAAAAGGGTGAAAACTACGCGAATTGCACCTTGTGCAGACAAGATTTTTCGATCGGACACGGAGGAATTAGCGATGTAAAAGACCACGTTGGGACAAAAAAACACAAGTCTAATGCCGTTGCTAGCGATACAAGTGGAAAACTTTTAACGTTTTTCGTCGCCCAAACAGATTCTTTGGATGTGATAAATGCCGAAGTTTTATTTACGGAGGCAATAATTGAGCATGGACTTCCAATCGCACTGGCTGATCACATGGGACAGTTAAATGTTTGTAATGCAACCTTTAAAAATCATTACACGGTGATCGCGGTCCCAAAAATAAACTTTTCTTGCATGATAATGTCCAGAAAAATTCGCTTTATATTACTATAGAGTCCTTTTAACGAATGAGTTTGATGGTTTATCACAAACCTTAAATGAAAGAAGTCCTTTGTTCTCCTGCACCTGCATGCGCTTTGGCCTTGCTTCGTGTTTGGTGCGCAATCCTGTCGGCTGTATTTCACAGTACGACATACTGTTAAAAGTGTTTATAATATTTATGCTTTCAAGTCCAAGTTGAAGAAATATTGTTAAATGTTGACAGCATAACTACCAAAATACAGAAGTATGTCCTTAATATTTTTGCAGTGCTATTTCTGTTGAAAAGTTCAAATGATTACATTAGAGATGTGATGTGCCACTTTTCAAGTGTCTGATGGCTTAAATTAATTTTCATTAATTTTTCATATTTTGAATTCTTTTGAAAGGCTTACAAAAAAACTACATTTGAATTGTAATTGCATGCTATTGACAGGACTATTAATTTTAATGAAGTTAGCTTACCATGTTTACAGTATGATAATTGTGATAGAAATGTGAATTTTAGGCACAGAATATTTCTTACAATTGAACAAGGCAGTAGATTATACAAGCTTGGACAGAAAGTTAATAATGACACCAATTTTTTTTTTAATGGAATTGTTTAGTACTGTTTTACCATTTGTTTACTGTAAAAAGTGTTTATACTGTTTATACTTTCAATTAACAAATTGAAGTCTTGTGAAAGGTTGACAGGATAACTGGCATTAACTGTCAAAATAATTTCAAACTATTGAAGTTAGCTCGCTGCCGGCGACGGCCGGGTATGGGTCCGACGCTCCAGCGCCATCCATTTTCAGGGCTATTTGATTCGGCAGGTGGGTTGTTACACACTCCTTAGCGGGTTCCGACTTCCATGGCCACCGTCCTGCTCTCTATATCAACCAGGGTGAGCCCCACCCCTTTCGTGAGCGCACTGCGCGCGGAGTGACCCCTGTTACGCGCCCCCGGCAACAGGGGTGGCGGGCAGGTAAGCTGCGCGGGCGGAGAGCGCGGAGTGACCCCTGTTACGAGCCCCCGGCCACGGGGGTGGCGGGCAGGTAAGCTGCTTACCTGCTGCGCGTGATGCCGGCCGCGGCGAAGGCGGACGAGGCGGGGTGTCGGTGCGGTGGGCGCGGTAGTGACCCTGGACGTGCGTCGGGTCCTTCTCGCGGATCGCCTCAGCTACGGCTCCCGGTGGGGCCCTCTCGGGGGAAGGGGCCTCGGTCCCGGACCCCGGCGAGGCGTCCCTTCTCCGCTCCGTAAAAGTGTCCATCTCTTTTCTTTTTTTTTCTTCTGTTGTGGCATATGCAGCAGGTGCCTGCTCGTTTTTCGTATGTGGGTAACAACATTTAACTATGTATATATATTTCCGAATTGGTTTAACTGCCACCCAACTGCCAATTTCATCCGCCCGATCCGCGGATAATCCGCGGACTCCACGGTTGTGCCCGCAAACCGCGCATCTCTACTTGGCGAATTGAGGTTTCTCAGGGGCAAGGCCAGGCCGAGACAGACTGATTCCATGACTCGTTGCAGCGACTGACCAGATGATAGGTTTGTCTATCTCTGTTCTTGTGTAGAGTATGTCGCTATGCTCTGACTGGCATGGTCCACCACAGACCTTGTGACAGTAGCATGATTGGAACTGCCAGGATGTCCAGCCTCACCCAGAAGCCGTGATTTGTCTTCAGGGTTTACTCCCTTAGCCTTTGGTCAACCAAGACCTTAACCACAAGACAGCGGTAAACACGTCGTAACCCTATGGAGGGAGGCTACCAGGTGCTACACCTTGCCTAAGGGTGACCTGGGGTTTTCTGTCGGGGTTTTCCATCCCCTAGCCTTTGGTTAACCAAGACCTGCCCGCAAGGCAGCGGTGACTCATTGTCAGAGCCCGTGCAGTAACCAATCTGCCCACTGCCCTTAAGTAAGTAGTATTATGTAACAATTAACCTCAAGTATATTGGATCTGATATATAAACACAATATAGTTCTTGCACTTACAGAATATCAATCCCTGTGTTGTTTTGGGGTTTTTTTTTGGCAGGGGTGCAATTAAAGGCCACAGACTATTAGTTGAGGAACATTACCACTATTCCCACAAGTGAACCTCTTTTCCTGCCACAAACTTTGCTCACGTAGAGGTAAACTTTAATTTCCTGTTTGGTTCAAAAGTGGAGCCACTATTAGACTGCTGTAGAGAGATAAAGGTACACATTTGGATTCAGAGCTGAAACAGTGGTCCAAAGCCAAAGCCTAGCATTACAAATGCATGCCTGACTTTGGCTGATGTCTGATAAAACCGAGAGCAAACAGAAAAGAAGAAGTGGCAAACAGAAGAGAAGAGGTGATAGACAAGAGTTCAGAGTCTGGGTTAATGTTGGTGATGGAGGAGGTGTCAGTGTTTTGTGGTCTTGAGGTCCCCTGAGGTGATCCCTGACTGCAGTCAGATTTTAGAGGCCTACACTTGCAATGTAGTTGACTCATAAAGCGTACAAGTTGGCTTTGTTGCTCAATCTTATTTTGTGTCACAATGATGTCTTAGAACGATGGGATAAACAGCATTCAGGCCATACCGTCCTCCTTCCTTGAAGTACGAACACGTGCATTTACCTCGTCCCACACCAAAAACAAGTCAGCAATATTCAAGTTTATCAGGATCCTTCAGGTATGCCTGTGTCAACATTTGTATCCACCGTTGTGTTGCGCACGATATGCTTCAGGAAAAGGTCTTTGTTATGAACATCCCGCTTGAATAAGAGCAGTCACTTCCCTAAGGTAAATATTTAGATTTTAAACAATAAATATGTTTCGTGCAACAACAAAAAAAAATGTTTTTAAATAATTGGATTTATATAGCATTAAAAAATGACAATAATTAGAATTACAATACTATGCAAAAGCCTGACTTAGGCCACCGATAGAAATTACAATGTTATAATGATCATAAACATAGTGTCAAGACGAGGGGCTTTTTCGCAACTTACTGCGAGGATTGTTTTCCCAGGAAGCAAACAGAATTTTCCGGACAACGGTAGCAGGTAGGTACATATTTAATCTTGACTCTCAAAATAGGTGAAAACAAAAAGGCGCACAAGGCGAAGGCACAACTTCACGCGGGGAAAAGAAAACTAACACTTAGTGTAAACCAGAGGTGTGGACTCGAGTCACATGACTTGGACTCGAGTCAGACTCGAGTCATGAATTTGATGACTTTAGACTCGACTTGACAAAATGTAAAAAGACTTGCAACTCGACTTAGACTTTAACATCAATGACTTGTGACTTCACTTGGACTTGAGCCTTTTGAATTGACATGACTTGACATGACTTGCTACTTTCCCCAAAACCCAAAGATGAAAAAGTTATTCGGGAGCGCTCCGTATTTTTCATTGTGTACTTGTCTATCAGCGTTGCGTGTGTCAGCTGGTGTGCTCTCAGTACAACAGCCAATCAAATTAGATCTACTTTGTTTTCATCACACAGCATTCATCCAATCAAATTGCAGGACAACCAACGAAGAAGACATGTCCAAACCACACGCCAGTGAACAAAAAATGATACCTAAAATAATTTCGTTTGGGTATAAAAATTACGAGGTGGTCAACACTAAACGGTTTGCAATATGCAACACATGCGGTTCGAAAATTACTGATGGAGAGGAAACAACTTCCAACTTCGTCCGGCATTTGAAGTTGCACAAAGAACGGTAAGTTTTGAATGTAAGATAACGTTTATTGGCTAAGTAACGTGACTTTTATTTGCTGTGTAGTTAAATCAGTGAGGCTGTAAACTCACTGCTAATGTTATAACGTTATTGCAAACACGGGAATCTGTTGCAGTTCACTACCTTATTCATACTTTTTGTTCAGTGATTTTTTTAAGCAGGGTTACGTTAGTCAACATATCACACGTAACGTTAGACGGCGGTCAGCAGCACCGCGTATTTTAGCCACCTAAAAAGACAAAAATAGTCAAATAAAGGTCAGTTAAAATGTATACTATATTATGAATATGTGTACCGTTTTAGCTAGCTTTCTGACATACTGTTGGTTGTTTACCTCAGTGGTCCCCAACCACCGGGCTGCGGGCCGCTACTGGTCCGTGGATCGATTGGTATCGGGCCGCACAAGAAATATATATATATTTTTTTTTTTTTTTTTTTTTAATTAAATCAACATAAAAAACACAAGATACACTTACAAGTAGTGCACCAACCCAAAAAAACTCTCTCCCCCCTTTTGTTCTGGGCATTGAACATGAAGACTCTTCCTTCACTGTTCCGAGTGGCCATGAGAGTCTCGGCAGTGCCTGCCTCCAGTGCTCCAGTGGAGCGAGTTTTCAGCCATGGTGGCATCATACTACGCCCCCATCGTGCACAAATGACTGACAGACTCTTGGCTAATTTGGTGTTTTGCAAATGCAATGCAGCATAGGGCCCTGACATATAAAAAGTACAACTTTTTTGTTATGTTCACGTATATGTCATGTTTTTTCAATGTTAACACTTTTGTACAAATAAGTACATTTGCACTTTATTTTTCAATGTGTTTGTTCTGTATAGGAATGAGTTAATGTTTAAAATGACTGGTTAATAGTGCTATTATGAAGTGCAATGTCAGCACAATTTTCTTTCCTGCAATTTAAAATGCACTTGTTTTAATAAATAAATACAGCGTTTGAAAAGCATACACAATCTGTGTTAATATATTAGTCTGTGGTTAAAAGGACTTGAAAGGACTCGAAACTCAAAATGCAGGACTTAGGACTTGACTTGAGACTTTCCAGTCTTGACATTGGACTTGACTCGGGGCTTGCCTGTCTTGACTCGGGACTTGACTCGGACTTGAGGGCAAAGACTTGAGACTTACTTGTGACTTGCAAAACAATGACTTGGTCCCACCTCTGGTGTAAACTATGGACAGGGCAAAACAAAAACTCGCCAACTGTGGCATGAATTAACAAAACTTACTTGGCATGGCGTGAAGCAAGAAAAGAGCATGAAACAATCGCATGAATACCAGCATGAACAGAGCATGAAAAAGAACAATGTCGCCAGACCGACTAACTGGCAACCACAGGCTTAAATAATAATCTCCTGATTAGAGCAGGTGCGTGTCCCGAACACATGAGGCAGGTGAAACTAATAAGTCGTCATGGAAACTAAAAGAAACAAGGGTGCACAAAAACAGGAACTTTTGGAGTCTTAAACAAACAGAAAATAACAAAAAACATGATCCAGACCACAGATCATGACACATAGTGTATATCACAAAATTGAGAACACCCCTCACTTTTTACTAACCATTTTATTGTATCCTATTTGGAGACTATAGAAATGACACATGTTTATACAGCACTTTAGAACTAAATTGTTTTGGGAGGCACATTTCAAGAAAACTAAGGACCAGAGGGCTGGACGTCTCACTTCACGATTAGTCTTATTTTGTATATTTTTGAGACTCTTCGTCATCTGCAGTGGACGTTTGATTTTGGTCTATTTATTTTGTCAGTTACAAGAGTGCAGTGCTGTTTTTAAGGACCTTCTGCAATAATGTGCATCGCTCACACATTTTCTTAACTGACCTCGCGAGCCACCAGTTGAATAGCCCAAACGATGAAAAAGAGAGGACCTGAAACGGAGCCTTGAAAAACACTACTGACTGCATCTGAAGTCAACAAGTTAGTTACATAAATCACATAACCAAAACAAATTGTAACTGCCAAAAAGAGAGGACTTATTGGGGTGCCCTGAAGAACGCCTGAATTATTTAATCTTAAATTTGGACCCCAGTGTTCTATGTTTGCTGGCAGGGTTCAGATGTCAATGCAAGGATCTGCCAATGTGTTTACAGTGGTCCAAGTTCCTCTACACAACATGACCACTCATGGAAATTATTCCTGAATTTGTTGCAAAAGTTTTGAACTAAATTTGATTGGGCCTTCGAGCCACTTGTTCAATGGCCCTGCTTTCGAGCAGTCAACGTACAGCTTGAAGATCAGTCTCAGTTTGCTCTCCTCTGAAAATAACTCGGCTCAGACATTATTGTCTAAATGCCTCGGTGTCCCCACAGTGGAACTGGAGGATGTGGCCGTAGACCGGAAAGTCTGGGTTTCCCTACTAAGACTGAAGTGCCCTCGATCCAGACCCAGATAAGCGGAAGAACATGGAGAGAAGGCAACACAAGTGAGTACACCTCACAGTGAACATGTCCAAATTGTGTTTGTCAATACTTAGTGTGAGCACCATTGTTATCCAGCACTGCCTTAAACCTCTTGGGCAATGAATTCACCAGACCTGCGCAGACCGTTACTGGAATCCTCTTCCAGTCCACTATGATGACATCATTGGTGTAGCTGGTGGATGTGAGACACCTCCTTCAAACTTCCTTTCCCATAAGGCTGTCCCTCAGGTACTTCAAAAGTTTCAGGTTTGAAAACTAGGAGTGTCCTGATCTGATATTAGCATAAAAACAAGTTTCGGATGATATCGACTTCTATCTAAAATGTCCAATATAATCTCGCATACAAGCAGTCCTGCAGTGTGTTTACTTGTGCAAAACTTAACAGCCTTTTCCTAGCCAAATGTCCCTCATTAAGCACATATGATTGGCATTTTCTTGTATTTTAGTGAAGTAATTTAAAAAAGAAACATGGTAATGGTATACTTTAGGCTGTGAGGAGCTAGCGACACAAACTAGATATACGTAATAAATGTCCATCCATCCATCCATCCATCCATCTTCTTCCGCTTATCCGAGGTCGGGTCGCGGGGGCAGCAGCCTAACTTCCCTCTCCCCAGCCACTTCGTCCAGCTCTTCCCGGGGGATCCCGAGGCGTTCCCAGGCCAGCCGGGAGACATAGTCTTCCCAACGTGTGCTGGGTCTTCCCCGTGGCCTCCTATCGGTCGGACGTGCCCTAAACACCTCCCGAGGGAGGCGATCGGGTGGCATCCTGACCAGATGCCCGAACCACCTCATCTGGCTCCTCTCGATGTGGAGGAGCAGCGGCTTTACTTTGAGCTCTCTCCGGATGACAGAGCTTCTCACCCTATCTCTAAGGGAGAGCCCTGCCACCCGGCGGAGGAAACTCATTTCGGCCGCTTGTACCCGTGATCTTGTCCTTTCGGTCATAACCTCATAGGTGAGGATGGGAACGTAGATCGACCGGTAAATTGAGAGCTTTGCCTTCCGGCTCAGCTCCTTCTTCACCACAACGGATCGATACAGCGTCCGCATTACTGAAAATGCCGCACCGATCCGCCTGTCGATCTCACCATCCACTCTTCCCTCACTCGTGAACAAGACTCCAAGGTACTTGAACTCCTCCACTTGGGGCAGGGTCTCCTCCCCAACCCAGAGATGGCACTCCACACTTTTCCGGGCGAGAACCAGGGACTCGGACTTGGAGGTGCTGATTCTCATCCCAGTCGCTTCACACATTCGGCTGCGAACCGATCCAGCGAGAGCTGAAGATCCTGGCCAGATGAAGCCATCAGGACCACATCATCTGCAAAAAGCAGAGACCTAATCCTGCAGCCACCAAACCGGATCCCATCAACGCCTTGACTGCGCCTAGAAATTATGTCCATAAAAGTTATGAACAGAATCGGTGACAAAGGGCAGCCTTGGCGGAGTCCAACCCTCACTGGAAACGTGTCCGACCTACTGCCGGCAATGCGGACCAAGCTCTGACACTAATCATACAGGGAGCGGACAGTCCGATACCCCATACTCTCTGAGCACTCCCCACACGACTTCCCGAGGGACACGGTCAAATGCCTTCTCCAAGTCCACAAAGCACATGTAGACTGGTTGGGCAAACTCCCATTCACCTTCAAGGACCCTGCCGAGAGTATAGAGCTGGTCCACAGTTCCACGACCAGGGCGAAAACCACACTGTTCCTCCTGAATCCGAGGTTCGACTATCCGGCGTAGCCTCCTCTCCAGTACACCTGAATAGACCTTACCGGGAAGGCTGAGGAATGTGATCCCACGACAGTTAGAACACACCCTCCCGTTATAAATGTCCTTTATTAAACAATATTACATTTTAAAACACAGCATTTGTCAATATAAATAAGTATCAAATAATCATAGTTGCATATTCCTGATATGGGAGGGCATGGCTCAGTGGGTAGAGTGGCCTGGCGAGCTCATGTCGAGGTGTCCTTGAGCAAGACACCAAATCCTTAACTGCTCCTGATGGGTCGTGGTTAGCGCCTTGCATTACACCCAACTCTACATGCCCCTAAAGCTGACCAACAAGCCAGATTGTAGTCCCCTGGAGCCGTGTCTTAATTAAATCAAACATGTATGTATATATATATATATATATATATATATATATATATATATATATATATATATGTATGTATGTGTGTGTGTGTGTGTGTGTGTGTGTGGGTGTGTGTGTGTTTATATGTATATATATATATACATATATATATAATTATACATAGATAGATAGATATACCTGCCCCCAGACACATTTGTTTCTCTAAATTTGGCCCCTGAGTCAAAATAATTGCCCAAGGCTGCTCTATCCTTAAAATGGACCCCCTTTTTAGACCAGTTGATCTGCCATCTCTCTTTTCTGCTCTGCCCCCATTTCCTGCGCTGAGAGGTTTTCAGGTGGCCACAGATTAGTTTCCAAGGAGGATGCTAGCTCTTCCAAGTTGGGACCTGAGGTGGACCACTCCTCTGCATCAGTTGGAATACAATGAAACACAAATAAGAATATAACATCAACTTGTTTTTCCACTCTATTGGTAACTTTAATCAGGAGCCTTCCACTAAGTATTGTTGACTACCTCAGATCTGTCAGCCTCTGTGATGGGCATGTTGAGGTTGGTGTTCTTAGACTCCACTTCCTCTACGGAAGGTGTTTCAATAATGATAAATGATGCTTAGATGACTTTGATAATGTTGTGTTTATGTGTGTTGTGTTTAAGTATAATCTCATTACTTATTGTTGCCTTGCGTCCAGAATGTGGATGAAACTTCAACTATTTCAATTACTGTGCAACTATTTATTCACACATTGATTTTGTAGGTTATAAATGTCCAAGCCTTGGCAGGGGTCTACACTGAGGGCTCTTTCCATAGCTCATGTTCTTCCTGAGTATTCAAAATTGGATTTCCCCCGTTGGTTTAAAGTAAATCAAAAAATTGCAAATCCAAAAACGAATCCGTCTAACCCGACATGAACCCATTTCTATATCTACGCAGTCCGATGAAAACCAAGCGTCTAACAGGAGAGCACTGTTTGTTAAACAACAATCACTACAAAGTGGAAATACGGGTTCTTATTGACAATAAGCTGTATTTCTTATGGAAATTTGTGGACTTGGAGAAGGCATTCGACCGTGTCCCTCGGGAAGTCCTGTGGGGAGTGCTCAGAGAGTATGGGGTAACGGACTGTCTGATTGTGGCGGTCCGCTCCCTGTATGATCAGTGTCAGAGCTTGGTCCGCATTGCCGGCAGTAAGTCGGACACGTTTCCAGTGAGGGTTGGACTCCGCCAAGGCTGCCCTTTGTCACCGATTCTGTTCATAACTTTTATGGACATAATTTCTAGGCGCAGTCAAGGCGTTGAGGGGATCCGGTTTGGTGGCTGCAGGATTAGGTCTCTGCTTTTTGCAGATGATGTGGTCCTGATGGCTTCATCTGGCCAGGATCTTCAGCTCTCGCTGGATCGGTTCGCAGCCGAGTGTGAAGCGACTGGGATGAGAATCAGCACCTCAAAGTCCGAGTCCATGGTTCTCGCCCGGAAAAGGGTGGAATGCCATCTTCGGGTTGGGGAGGAGACCCTTCCCCAAGTGGAGGAGTTCAAGTACCTCGGAGTCTTGTTCACGAGTGAGGGAAGAGTGGATCGTGAGATCGACAGGCGGATCGGTGCGGCATCTTCAGTAATGCGGACGCTGTATCGATCCGTTGTGGTGAAGAGCCGGAAGGCAAAGCTCTCAATTTACCGGTCGATCTACGTTCCCATCCTCACCTATGGTCATGAGCTTTGGGTTATGACCGAAAGGACAAGATCACGGGTACAAGCGGCCGAAATGAGTTTCCTCCGCCGGGTGGCAGGGCTCTCCCTTCGAGATAGGGTGAGAAGCTCTGTCATCCGGGAGGAGCTCAAAGTAAAGCCGCTGCTCCTCCACATCGAGAGGAGCCAGATGAGGTGGTTCGGGCATCTGGTCAGGATGCCACCCGATCGCCTCCCTCGGGAGGTGTTTAGGGCACGTCCGACCGGTAGGAGGCCACGAGGAAGACCCAGGACACGTTGGGAAGACTATGTCTCCCGGCTGGCCTGGGAATGCTTCGGGATCCCCGGGAGAAGCTGGACGAAGTGGCTGGGGAGAGGGAAGTCTGGGCTTCCCTGCTTAGGCTGCTGCCCCCGCGACCCGACCTCGGATAAGCGGAAGAAGATGGATGGATGGATGGATGGATGTATTTCTTATGTTTTGCTCCAAACGTCGGCCCTTTCCCCACTTCTTACTTCCAACTCTAGTCCTCCTGGGAGTGTGTTCGAAAGCCTCCCTCCTCTCTTCTGTTGATGTCCCTCGGGTTGAGACCAGAACTCTTGAGGAATTTGGGAGCGGAAACACCTCACTACTGGAAGCCAGAGTTGGAGAAGACTAGAATGTAAAGGCCGCGGACTGAGGCGAGAGAATGTGTTTCCTTTCCTCATAGGTGTCAATGATCAATGTGAGTATTCCCATGAATCACTTCTCTGCCCCCGAGCACCATTGGAGAAGCATCAAATTATCATTCTGGAAAAATGAACTGTACTGACTCAAGTTCTTGGTCATATCCGCAGTCACTTCTTGCAGTTTGAAAGTTGGGAAAGTAAAAATAAAAAGGCCTGTTAATGTAAATGTTTTACGATGATTTTCTACTATCTCCTATCAGATTGACTGTTTCCAAATATGAAAAAAGACAACCCAAAAGGTTTTACTGTACTACAACAATGGAAATCAACTTTTCAATGTCATGGCGTGGCATACTTGCCAACCCTCCCGAATTTTCCGGGAGACTCCCGAAATTCAGCGCCTCTCCCGAAAACCTCCCGGGACAAATATTCTCCCGAAAATCTCCCGATTTTCAGCCGGAGCTGGAGGGGGCCTGAGTGAGGACAGCCTTTTTTCAGACGGGAGGACAACAGGGTGACAAGAACTAAATCATCCATATTAGAGATAAATTGTAATATAATGTTTATCTTACCTAAAAATAAATATATTTACTAATTAAAAAAAACAAAAACAAAATACATTTTTACTATATTTTGCTAAAAACATCAAAATTAATTGTATTTTTATTTGTATTTTTCCTGACTCCTTACTACATCCAGCCATAGAATTATACATTAAAATAAACATATTTGAAATAATTAATTTTAAATGATCATAATTCATTTAAAATGACCATATTTAATTATTAAAATAATTGCTTGTTTATCAACAACTTTAGCATTTTATTCATTACATTTTGAAGCTCTCAGAAGCCAAGTTATGTTATATTCCTTAAGATTTATTTATGCAAGTTTGAAGTATCAATTATCTAAACACAGTTTTGTTTGCATATTTTCAGGATGTAGATATATAAATATATATATATATATATATATATATATATATGTATATATATATATATATATATATACATATATATATATATATACATATATATATATATATATATATATATATATACATATATATATATATATACATATATATATATATATATATATATATATATATATGTATATATATATATATATATATATATATATGTATATATATATATATATATATATACATATATATATATATATATGTATATATATATATACATATATATATATATATATATATATATATATATATATATATATATATATTTATATATCTACATCCTGAAAATATGCAATGGAGGTTCACTTGTGGGAATAGTGGTAATGTTCCTCAACTAATAGTCTGTGGCCTTTAATTGCACCCCTGCCAAAACAAACCCCAAAACAACACAGGGATTGATATTCTGTAAGTGCAAGAACTATATTGTGTTTGTATATCAGATCCAATATACTTGAGGTTAATTGTTACATAATACTACTTACTTAAGGGCAGTGGGCAGATTGGTTACTGCACGGGCTCTGACAAGTCACCGCTGCCTTGCGGGCAGGTCTTGGTTGACCAAAGGCTAGGGGATGGAAAACCCCGACAGAAAACCCCAGGTCACCCTTAGGCAAGGTGTAGCACCTGGTAGCCTCCCTCCTCAGGGTTACGACGTGTTTACCGCTGTCTTGTGGTTAAGGTCTTGGTTGACCAAAGGCTAGGGGAGTAAACCCTGAAGACAAATCACGGCTTCTGGGTGAGGCTGGACATCCTGGCAGTTCCAATCATGCTACTATCACAAGGTCTGTGGTGGACCATGCCAGTCAGAGCATAGCGACATACTCTACACAAGAGCAGAGATAGACAAACCTATCATCTGGTCAGTCACTGCAACGAGTCGTGGAATCAGTCTGTCTCGACCTGGCCTTGCCCCTGAGAAACCTCGATTCGCCAAGTATGTGCTGTTAGTCCCGCAAAAGCTAGCAGTACTTGAAACCTCTTGCAAGCAGTTTCATGAAAATGGTCTGGAGAAAATAGATTCCATACCGGCTCGGACGTCGCCCGGGTTACCAAAGTCCGCGCTGATCTGTTCACACTCCAACAGACAGTGGAAAGTGAGTCAGGAGAAAGACAAAAACAAAGACAAAGACGGAGAACGACAGGAAGAGAAACCAGTAAGAGTATATCGACAACAATGTGCTTAGCAGAGTGGAATGTACGCACTCTGATGGACAGAATATCCATCACTGATGGTGGAAACTTTACACTAGACTTCAGGCAACGTGGATCCTGTGCCTCTCCTGTCTTCCTCCAGACTCTGGGACCTCGATTTCCAAAGGAAATGCAGAATTTGCATGGTTGGGTGATGGTTTGGGGTGCCATGTCATCTGCTGGTGTCGGTCCACTCTGTTTCCTGAGATCCAGGGTCAACGCAGCCGTCTACCAGCAAGTTTTAGAGCACTTCATGCTTCCTGCTGCTGACCTGCTCTATGGAGATGGAGATTTCAAGTTCCAACAGGACTTGGCGCCTGCACACAGCGCAAAATCTACCCGTGCCTGGTTTACGGACCATGGTATTTCTGTTCTAAATTGGCCCGCCAACTCCCCTGACCTTAGCCCCATACAAAATCTGTGGGGTATTGTGAAAAGGAAGATGCAGAATGCCAGACCCAAAGACGCAGAAGAGTTGAAGGCCACTATCAGAGCAACCTGGGCTCTCATAACACCTGAGCAGTGCCAGAAACTCATCGACTCCATGCCACGCCGCATTAACGCAGTAATTGAGGCAAAAGGAGCTCCAACCAAGTATTGAGTATTGTACATGCTCATATTTTTCATTTTCATACTTTTCAGTTGGCCAACATTTCTAAAAATCCCTTTTTTGTATTAGCCTTAAGTAATATTCTAATTTTGTGACACACGGAATTTTGGATTTTCATTTGTTGCCACTTCAAATCATCAAAATTAAATGAAATAAACATTTGAATGCATCAGTCTGTGTGCAATGAATAAATATAATGTACAAGTTACACCTTTTGAATGCAATTACTGAAATAAATCAAGTTTTTCAAAATATTCTAATTTACTGGCTTTTACCTGTATGTCAGCAGCTAAATTAGGAGCCTTTATTTGTTTACTTACTACTAAAAGACAAGTTGTCTTGTATGTTCACTATTTTATTTAAGGACAAACTTGCAATGACAAACAATCTTACGGTACATTAAACATGTACCGTAAGATTGTTTGTTAAAATAAAACCAATCATGCCATTTTTTCTGGTGCCCTTTATTTAGAAAAGTATCAAAGTATCGAAATACACTTGGTCGTGGTTCAGAAAATATTGGTATGGGGACAACCCTACATTGTATCAAAGTCTTGTGCATGCTGGGCAGGCCCCTTTTGTAGTGGAAAAGTTAGGCCCCGAGATCAAAAAGGTTAAGAACCCCCTGCTTTGGGGGGTGTCTTTGTATGGCTGGGGAATGAGGACATCATTCTAAAAAGTGAACTTTTTCTGTAGAGGGAACATTTGCGAACATAAACACGACCATAAAGGACGTTGATAAGGGAAGAGAATGACTTCTACTGAACCGAGACCGATCCAGAGCTCGCTCTCTGCTGGGAAAAGAAGTCTGCGTTTTGCTTCTCACAAGCTGCACCACACCAGTCACAAGAGGACACAGACATGCTGAGAAAACACGCGGACACGAGCGGAGGGATAAAGTCATCCCGAGTCACGCGG
This sequence comes from Nerophis lumbriciformis, assembly GCF_033978685.3. Lineage (NCBI taxonomy): Eukaryota > Metazoa > Chordata > Actinopteri > Syngnathiformes > Syngnathidae > Nerophis > Nerophis lumbriciformis. The sequence continues at coordinate 23,844,460 of NC_084583.2, read as the reverse complement.
CGAAGTTTGGCGATAGTTGGGCCCGTATTTCGAGCGTTATTGCTTCACGCTTCATAGCACACATCTGCAGATGAGGCGGAGTGAAAGGCAAAACTTGCACAGCTGATAGGCGGAGAAGTTAATAAAGTGCAGTTCAGAGGTTTAATTTCTGCAGGCTATTATCTTTTCTCCACAGCTTCTGTCAACCTGAAGTTGCCCCCCCCCCCTTTATAATTGCAAATACTGGAATAGCACTGCCATTAGTGTGTGCAAAATATACTTTCTGACTAGTGACTTCATTCAAAACCTTGAAGGGTACCGCAGATGTGGGGGACCCCTCTGGGCGACCGGTGCAATGGACGTCGGGTAAATCTAACATATTATTGTGAGAGTCCAGTCCATAGTAGATCTAACATAATAGTGAGAGTCCAGTCTATAGTGGATCTAACATAATAGTGAGAGTCCAGTCCATAGTGGCTCTAACATAATAGTGAGAGTCCAGTCCATAGTGGATTTAACATAATAGTGAGAGTCCAGTCCATAGTGGATCTAACATAATATTGTGAGAGTCCAGTCCATAGTAGATCTAACATAATAGTGACAGTCCAGTCCAGAGTGGATCTAACATAATAGTGACAGTCCAGTCCATAGTAGATCTAACATATTATTGTGAGAGTCCAGTCCATAGTAGATCTAACATAATAGTGTGAGTGTCCAGTCCATAGTGGATCTAACATAATATTGTGAGAGTCCAGTCCATAGTGGATCTAACATAATAGTGAGAGTCCAGTCCATAGTGGATCTAACATATTATTGTGAGAGTCCAGTCCATAGTGGATCTAACATAATAGTGAGAGTCCAGTCCATATTAGATCTAATATAATAGTGAGAGTCCAGTCCATAGTGGATCTAACATAATATTGTGAGAGTCCAGTCCATAGTGGATCTGACATAATAGTGAGAGTCCAGTCCATAGTGGATCAAACATAATAGTGAGAGTCCAGTCCATAGTGGATATAACATAATAGTGAGAGTCCAGTCCATAGTAGATTTAACATAATAGTGAGAGTCCAGTCCATAGTGGATCTAACATAATATTGTGAGAGCCCAGTCCATAGTGGATCTAACATAATATTGTGAGAGTCCAGTCCATAGTAGATCTAACATAATAGTGAGAGTCCAGTCCATAGTGGATCCAACATAATATTGTGAGAGTCCAGACCATAGTGGGTCTAACATAATAGTGAGAGTCCAGTCCATAGTGGATCTAACATAATATTGTGAGAGTCCAGTCCATAGTGGATCTAACATAATATTGTGAGAGTCCAGACCATAGTGGATCTAACATAATATTGTGAGAGTCCAGTCCATAGTGGATCTAACATAATATTGTGAGAGTCCAGTCCATAGTAGATCTAACATAATAGTGAGAGTCCAGTGCATAGTGGATCTAGCATAATAGTTACCATGGACGCCCCTGCTTATTTCAGCAAGACAATGCCAAGCCACGTGTTACATCAACGTGGCTTCAGAGTAAAAGAGTGCGGGTACTAGACTGGCCTGCCTGTAGTCCAGACCTGTCTCCCATTGAAAATGTGTGGCGCATTATGAAGCCTAAAATAGCACAACGGAGACCCCCGGACTGTTGAACAACTTAAGCTGTACATCAAGCAAGAATGGGAAAGAATTCCACCTGAGAAGCTTCAAAAATGTGTCTCCTCAGTTCCCAAACGTTTACTGAGTGTTGTTAAAAGGAAAGGCCATGTAACACAGTGGTGAACATGCCCTTTCCCAACTACTTTGGCACGTGTTGCAGCCATGAAATTCTAAGTTAATTATTATTTGCAAAAAAAAAAAAAAGTTTATGAGTTTGAGCATCAAATATGTTGTCTTTGTAGTGCATTCAACTGAATATGGGTTGAAAAGGATTTGCAAATCATTGTGTTCCGTTTATATTTACATCTAACACAATTTCCCAACTCATATGGAAACGGGGTTTGTATTGAAGAATCCAAAACGGAGAGAGGCACTTGTATCCCAGACAAAGGCAGGAAGCAGAAATGTAATCTGTTTGAGACGTTGATGCCAAGGCTAAGTTTGCTCTTTGGGATTTTCCTTAGAGCAGTGGTTCTCAAACTTTTTTTGTCATCCCCCACTTTGGACAAGGGGGAGATTTCAAGCCCCACCTGCCCCCATCGCCCCAACAGAGTGCTAATGCCAAGCTTTAACATTTTCAAATTTATTGAACATCAAGTTGTATACATTCAAACTCAATAACATAAAATAACATTAAGTTCAATAATAAATAAAATAACTGTGCAGCTGTGGTATAACTTGCATCAAGATCAATAATAAATAAAACAAAAGTGTTATAACTTGCATCACGTTCAATAATAAATCAAAAAAAGTGTTATAACGTGCATCAAGTTCAATAATAAATCAAATAAAAGTGTTATAACTTGCATCAAGTTCAATAATAAATCAAAAAAGTGTTATAACTTGCATCAAGTTCAATAGTAAATCAAAAAGTGTTATAACTTGCATCACGTTCAATAATAAATCAAAAAAAGTGTTATAACTTGCATCAAGTTCAATAATAAATCAAATAACTTGCATCAAGTTCAATAATAAATCAAAAAAAGTGTTATAACTTGCATCAAGTTCAATAATAAATAAAACAAAAGTGTTATAACTTGCATCAAGTTCAATAATTAAAAAAAAGTGTTATAACTTGCATCAAGTTCAATAATAAATAAAACAAAAGTGTTATAACTTGCATCAAGTTCAATAATAAATCAAAAAAGTGTTATAACTTGCATCAAGTTCAATAATAAATCAAAAAAAGTGTTATAACTTTCATCAAGTTCAATAATAAATCAAATAACTTGCATCAAGTTCAATAATAAATACAATAAAAGTGCCACTTTGCAATCTTTGCAAAAAAAAAAAGGAGGAGCTATGCATTTGGCAAGACAGGGCAAGTGACAGCACTTTCCCCCAGGGGAGCCACCTTGCTTCACTGTGAAACAGCACGGCTGTATGATCAGCTCCCATTTCCTCACACAGTGCAGAGAACAGTCGCGCTTTCAGTGGTCGTGTTTTGATCAAATTTACCGCGCTCACAACATCTGTTAAAACCTCATTGAGTTCGGGGCTGAGCTGCCTTGACGCGAGTGCTTCCCGGTGAATGACACAGTGTGTGCCCGTCACATTTTTGTTTCTCTGCAGGCGCTGGCTCTGGCTCGACGACCTTTGAGGTGCGAGTCACAAATGTATATATTTGTGTAATTGTGATCCACACATTAGCCTGCTACCCATCCGCGCGAAAGTTTGTTCCGCTTAGCCCCGCCCCCATTAGTTACTGTTGCTATGTCTGTCAAACTTTCGCTCGTACCGAGAAATATAAAGCCTACAGTAAAAATAAGTACCGGTAATTTCCATTTATTTATATAGCGGATTTCACAGACAGAATCACAAAGTGATTTACAGTGTGTATAGAAAATGAAAGCATAGTAAAAAAAATAATCTAAGAATATAATAATAAAAAAAAAAATTTAAAGTGAAATTTCCTCCCGTTCCTCGCGCCCCACCTGTCATGTCTCTATTCCCCACCAGTGGGGCGCGCCCCACACTTTGAGAAACGCTGCCTTAGAGTGTCCTCGTTCCCCAAATGGGTGTTGTTTTGATCATCGGTACAGTGTCTAATCAATAGAGCAGTATTGCATGTTTGGCCAGGAACAGAGACAGGGAACAAATACTGTATATGTGCAGTATACACTAAACGGAGACATAAATCAGCATAAGAAACTGAAACAAGGAGAAGAATGAGAACAGCCGTGACACATCTTAACAGGTGCCCTGATCCAGCCTTTTTTTTAATTCATTAATTGTCATCAAGATTAAATGGTGTTGATTTCTAATACTGAGGCTGATTAATGTTGTCATCATCATCTAGCAGAGTCAGGGTCACCGTAGGAATTTTTGTTCTTCGACCAAATGACATGGAGCAGGGGTCAGCAACCCAAAATGTTGAAAGAGCCAAATAGGGCAGGGCCGACATCCGGGCAACTGAGCTACATACGGGTTCTTCGAGCCATAGCAACCTGACTGGCGTTGAAAACAAACCGTCGCCATTACTCTTTAACCTGTCGACCTGCGCTGATTAAACCCGTCATTCTGCCTCCAAAATGCCAAAAAAAAACTGTGTTGTTTTTGGTTGTGCAAACCACAACTGGAAACAGGGAAAACAAAGGTCGTATTTTGTTCTGCCAAAGCGTGCTAAAAGCCCACAGAGACGAGACGAATGGCTCGCAGCTTTACACCGGGAAAACGAGGACGGTTCTCACTGGAGTCCCCCAAAATCCCGGGTCGTGTGTTCGGATCACTTCGTTTCTGGTAAATATAAGGAACAAAAATCCACCTTCTTAACCACAACTTGGCTATACCGTCCATGCTAGAGATGCGCGGATAGGCAATTATTTCATCCGCAACCGCATCAGAAAGTCGTCAACCATCCGCAATCCACCCGATCTAACATTTGATCAGAACCGCATCCGCCCGCCATCCGCCCGCACCCGCCCGTTGTTATATATCTAATATAGACGATGCAAGGCATTAGTGAGGTTATAAAGCTTTTGCCTGTTAAAGAAAGAAGACTGATCCAATGCAGCACAGACATTCGTGTGCCACGCTGTCACGACCCAGACGCACACCAGTGCGCAATCATATGGGAGCCGCGCTGAGCGCACCTCCAAGCGCGTCTCGCTGCCGGCGACGGCCGGGTATATGGGCCCGACGCTCCAGCGCCATCCATTTTCAGGGCTAGTTGATTCGGCAGGTGGGTTGTTACACACTCCTTAGCGGGTTCCAACTTCCATGGCCACCGTCCTAGCTGCTGTCTATATCAACCAGGGTGAGCCCCACCCCTTTCGTGAGCACACTGCGCGCGGAGTGACCCCTGTTACGCGCCCCCGGCAACAGGGGTGGCGGGCAGGTAAGCTGCGCGGGCGGAGCGCGCGGAGTGACCCCTGTTACGAGCCCCCGGCCACGGGGGTGGCGGGCAGGTAAGCTGCTTACCTGCTGCGCGTGACGCCGGCCGCGGCGAAGGCGGACGAGGCGGGGTGTCGGTGCGGTGGGCGCGGTGGTGACCCTGGACGTGCGTCGGGCCCTTCTCGCGGATCGCCTCAGCTACGGCTCCCGGTGGGGCCCTCTCGGGGGAAGGGGCCTCGGTCCCGGACCCCGGCGAGGCGTCCCTTCTCCGCTCTTTAAAAGTGTCCATCTCTTTTTTTTTTTTTCTTCTGTTGTGGCATATGCTGCAGGTGCCTGCTCGTTTTTCGTATGTGGGTAACAACATTTAACTATGTATATATATTTCCCAATTGGTTTAACTGCCACCCGCCTGAATCTATTTAAAATCTAATTTATTTTTATTTCAATCACCCGACCCGACCCGACCCGCGGATAAAATCTAATTTTTTTTTAATTTCATCCGCCCGATCCGCGGATAATCCGCGGACTCCGCGGTTGTGCCCGCAAACCGCGCATCTTTAGTCCATGCTAATGTTGAACCCGTTGAATTTTTACTGAATAACGTTCGACAGCTGAAGTTGTTGTTGTTGCACAACAATAACATGCTAATGTTGAACCCGTTGAATTTTTACTGAATAACGTTCGACAGCTGAAGTTGTTGTTGTTGCGCAACAATAACATACGGTATAAAGGCTATTTTCGAAAACCGGTTTCATTTAAATTTGCACTTAACGGTTGGGTTTTTAAAAACCAATAAACCCTATAATTTTCATGTTGCCATTTTATCAACTTTTCAAGACAGTCGTAAAATGCTGTCTGCAAGTCTCCTTTGTTGTAATCAAACATTACTTGTAGTTGTAGCCCTCAAATCTCTCAATATTTTTTTCATTTTTTCCCTCTCAGGACGACCTGTAAAGAATCCCATGCACCATCCATCTTACCTCACCTGCCACTAGGGATGTCCCGATCCGATATTTGGATCGGATCGGCTGCCGATATTTGCCAAAAATTGCGTATCGGCAAGGCATGGGAAAATACCGATCCAGATCGAGTTTTAAAAAAAAAACTCCGGTCCGTGTTTTCCAACGCACCTATTTAAATAATACATTCCACTTTTCTGCTGCTCCCTAATTTCCGTTCCGCATTTTCCAGCACACCTTCAACACAACCACAATTCTCACGCAGTTGCTTTTAGCTGCTGGCATTACACGACAGGCTCTTCTCACTCTTTCCTGTGTCTCCCTCTCACAGACAGCGAGTGCACCTTCATACACACGTCACATACTGTCACGACATACGTCACATACTGTCACGTCATACGTCACATACGTATACGTCCTCTCCCAGCAGAGAGCGAGGTAGCGGCATGGCTAACGTTAGCTGTGATGCTAGCGCAGCCGCTAAGGTGCGCGCCTGCTCAAGCGTCCTCTGCGCACGGCAAATCTATGCCACGCACAAAATCAAATAAAAAAATAAGCGCATAACAATTTTCGACACACGGACACGACAGAGACAACAGTTTTCGTCATCATTGTTCAAATATTGTGACGTCTGTCGAGACGCTTATCTCCATTCGGTGCCACACGTCCACACCATCAAAATGGCAAAAAAAATTCCACATCAACACCGTATGAAAAAATTAGTGATTTTTTTAGTTGTGATTTCCTTCTCTGCATGAAAGTTTAAAAGTAGCATATATTAATGCAGTATGAAGAAGAATGTTTTAATGTAGACATGCAAGCCTTGAAAGAACATTTTGAAAATCAAGACTACATTTCCTGCAAATGGGTGCATTTCTACCCTATATTTTAACTTTAGATTTATTCTCATATCAAACTCTTTTGGCTGTCTTTTTGACACTTACATCCGGTGCCCCCCTCCACACCCTGGATTATAAATAATGTAAATAATTCAATGTGATTATCTTGTGTGATGACTGTATTATGATGATAGTATATATCTGATAGTATATATCTGTATCATGAATCAATTTAAGTGGACCCCGTCTTAAACAAGTTGAAAAACTTATTGGGGTCTTACCATTTAGTGGTCAATTGTACGGAATATGTACTTCACTGTGCAACCTACTAATAAAAGTCTCAATCAATCAATCAAAACACATAGAATCATCATACTGCTGTGATTATATGCATCAAGTGTTCATTCGAGGCTAAGGCAAAATATCGAGATATATATTGTGTATCGCAATATGGCCTTAAAATATCGCAATATTAAAAAAAGGCCATATCGCCCAGCCCTAGTTCAATGATGCCATTTTTGTTTGTCATGTATAATTTTGTCTATTTTGTGTTTATCCTTGAATAAACAGGTCAGTTTCTTGTTACCAACCATTGTGTATTATTCAAACTCCCCTAATTCAGCTGGCTAGTTGTTATCAAGAGTACTAAAACACTTTTCAACATGATTCTGACAACTAAGTAGGCTAAATAACTTTAAACTTTAATACATGCTCGGATAGGCCAGTATCGGTCAGTATCGGTATCGGTCAGTATCGGTATCGGATCGGAAATGCAAAAACAATATCGGTATCGGATCGGAAGTGCAAAAACCTGGATCGGGACATCCCTACCTGCCACAGAGTGGAAAGAAGGCATCCCATAGGATGGACAGTTACGAGCGACATCAACTGACAACTTCAAAGCGTGAATCGGCAGCAGAGAACTCAAAAAGTACAAAGAAACACTGTGGGAAACGACTACCTTTCAGTGATCTAACGGAGAGGACAAATGAGTGTGAAAACATTGAGCCTGCTGCAAAAACGCCTGTAATTTTAAATAAATAATTCAGTTAAAAAAAAGGAACAGTAATTCAGCAAATAATAAATCATAATACTGAACTGAATTTGAATGAGCTCTCTACAGATATAATAAATATACAGATACTGGTAGCCACCGTGTCATCCTTATTATCATTTATCAACATACCTTGGGTGATTTAACCATTTTTATGTGATTTATTCGTTATATAACAACCGAAGCTAACAACCGACCTGGTGCGCTTGTGAGGTAGACATAAAGATTTCCAAATTCCATGTCCGGCCATTGTGTAGGATTATCAGTCCACGCATCTGCTGGAAGGCGGTAAGGGCAGTCGTTTAATCCGACTACAGAACATTTCAACTCGTATCTTAACCTAGCCTCACTGGAAAGACTATTTACATAATCATACGCCATTTAGAACAGTTTAAAATGCCGTGAAACCTCGTTAAATGCCTTTTCTGTCAATGCTGTGTTCGCTGTGAGCTGGTTTGTTTTCAACGAATTCAATATGGCGACCGGTTGCTAGGGGATTGGCAGGCGGAAGTGACGTAGGTCCGCCCTCGCCTATTGGACCAAAAATACAAAAAAAATCTGTATGGAGCTGCAAAAAATTAAAAGCCATATTACATACAGATAGTGTGTCATGAGATATAAATTGAATTAATATGACTTAAAGGAAACTAAATGACCTCAAATATAGCTACAAATGAGGCATAATGATGCAATATATAGTGCCTGCTTTAAAAATATGTGTTCTTATTTTATTTGCATTCAAATTCTGTCAAGGAATATGCGACAAGGAGTTCATTCTGTATAAATTACAGCCTTTCACCCAGTTATCTTCTGCCGAAGTTCTGGGTGTCCGCCTTGAAATGACACCTCACAATTTTGAATGATACAAAATTAACATTTTCATAATTGAGGGAGACATCCTGCATTGTTCAAAAAACAAGCTAAAGTCTGGTGAATCAACTTAATGAGATTAATCAATGCTATGGTGATAGCGCTGCTGCCATTTTATAGAATTTTATTCCATGGAACAATCTATAGAACTTTCAGCAGATAAAGGATAATGTCTATAGAATTTCTGTTAGACATTCTATAGAATGCCCAGTTCTATAGAACAATCTATAGACCTTTCAGCAGATAAAGTAATGTCTATAGAATTTCTGTTAGACATTCTATAGAATGCCCAGTTCTATAGAACAATCTATAGACCTTTCAGCAGATAAAGTAATGTCTATAGAATTTCTGTTAGACATTCTATAGAATGCCCAGTTCTATAGAACAATCTATAGACCTTTCAGCAGATAAAGTAATGTCTATAGAATTTCTGTTAGACATTCCATAGAATGCCCAGTTCTATAGAACAATCTATGGACTTTTCATCAGATAATGTAATGTCTATAGAATTTCTATAGGATATTCTATAGAATTCCCAGCTCTATAGAACAGTGAAAAGACCTTCCAGCACATGAAGCTGATGTCTATAGAATTTCTATAGAATTTTGAATACATATTCTATAGAATCTTCAGTTCTAAAGAAATTCCGACGAAATTCTATAGCGTTCTATATATTTCTATAGAGATTCTATAGAACATTTTTTGCAGGGATGTACATATAGCTAGCCTAAATAGCATGTTAGCATGGATTAGCTTGCAGTCATGCAGTGACCAAATATGTCTGATTAGCACTCCACACAAGTCAATAACATCAACAAAACTCACCTTTCATGCACAACGTTAAAAGTGTGGTGGACAAATGAGACAAAAAAAAGAAGTGGCATAAAACACGTCCTGGAAAGTCGGAGAAAGTTATAGGCGAGGGCGGACCTACGTCACTTCCGCCTGCCAATCCCCTAGCAACGCGGTCGCCATATTGAATTCGTTGAAAACAAACCAGCTCACAGCGAACACAGCATTGACAGAAAAGGCATTTAACGAGGTTTCACGGCATTTTAAACTGTTCTAAATGGCGTATGATTATGTAAATAGTCTTTCCAGTGAGGCTAGGTTAAGATACGAGTTAAAATGTTCTGTAGTTGGATTAAACGACTGCCCTTACCGCCTTCCAGCAGATGCGTGAACTGATAATCCTACACAATGGCCGGACATGGAATTTGGAAATCTTTATGTCTACCTCACAAGCGCACCAGGTCGGTTGTTAGCTTCGGTTGTTATATAACGAATAAATCACATAAAAATGGTTAAATCACCCAAGGTATGTTGATAAATGATAATAAGGATGACACGGTGGCTACCAGTATCTGTATATTTATTATATCTGTAGAGAGCTCATTCAAATTCAGTTCAGTATTATGATTTATTATTTGCTGAATTACTGTTCCTTTTTTTAACTGAATTATTTATTTAAAATTGCAGGCGTTTTTGCAGCAGGCTCAATGTTTTCACACTCATTTGTCCTTTCCGTTAGATCACTGAAAGGTAGTCGTTTCCCACAGTGTTTCTTTGTACTTTTTGAGTTCTCTGCTGCCGATTCACGCTTTGAAGTTGTCAGTTGATGTCGCTCGTAACTGTCCATCCTATGGGATGCCTTCTTTCCACTCTGTGGCAGGTAGGGATGTCCCGATCCAGGTTTTTGCACTTCCGATCCGATACCGATATTGTTTTTGCATTTCCGATCCGATACCGATACTGACCGATACCGATACTGACCGATACTGGCCTATCCGAGCATGTATTAAAGTTTAAAGTTATTTAGCCTACTTAGTTGTCAGAATCATGTTGAAAGGGGTTTTAGTACTCTTGATAACAACTAGCCAGCTGAATTAGGGGAGTTTGAATAATACACAATGGTTGGTAACAAGAAACTGACCTGTTTATTCAAGGATAAACACAAAATAGACAAAATTATACATGACAAACAGAAATGGCATCATTGAACTAGGGCTGGGCGATATGGCCTTTTTTTAATATTGCGATATTTTAAGGCCGGCCCTGCGATGAGGTGGCGACTTGTCCAGGGTGTACCCCGCCTTCCACCCGATTGTAGCTGAGATAGGCTCCAGCGCCCCCCGCGACCCCAAAGGGAATAAGCGGTAGAAAATGGATGGATGGATGGATATTTTAAGGCCATATTGCGATACACAATATATATCTCGATATTTTGCCTTAGCCTTGAATGAACACTTGATGCATATAATCACAGCAGTATGATGATTCTATGTGTTTTGATTGATTGATTGAGACTTTTATTAGTAGGTTGCACAGTGAAGTACATATTCCGTACAATTGACCACTAAATGGTAACACCCCAATATGTTTTTCAACTTGTTTAAGTCGGGGTCCACTTAAATTGATTCATGATACAGCTATATACTATCAGATATATACTATCATCATAATACAGTCATCACACAAGATAATCACATTGAATTATTTACATTATTTATAATGCGGGGTGTGGAGGGGGGCGCCTGATGTAAGTGTCAAAAAGACAGCCAAAAGAGTTTGATATGAGAATAAATCTAAAGTTAAAATATAGGGTAGAAATGCACCCATTTGCAGGAAATGTAGTCTTGATTTTCAAAATGTTCTTTCAAGGCTTGCATGTCTACATTAAAACATTCTTCTTCATACTGCATTAATATATGCTACTTTTAAACTTTCATGCAGAGAAGGAAATCACAACTAAAAAAATCACTAATTTTTTCATACGGTGTTGATGTGGAATTTTTTTGCCATTTTGATGGTGCGGACGTGTGGCACCGAATGGAGATAAGCGTCTCGACAGACGTCACAATATTTGAACAATGATGACGAAAACTGTTGTCTCTGTCGTGTCCGTGTGTGGAAAATTGTTATGCGCTTATTTTTTTATTTGATTTTGTGCGTGGCATAGATTTGCCGTGCGCAGAGGACGCTTGAGCAGGCGCGCACCTTAGCGGCTGCGCTAGCATCACAGCTAACGTTAGCCATGCCGCTACCTCGCTCTCTGCTGGGAGAGGACGTATACGTATGTGACATGTGACGTGACAGTATGTAACGTATGACGTGACAGTATGTGACGTGTGTATGAAGGTGCACTCGCTGTCTGTGAGAGGGAGACACAGGAAAGAGTGAGAAGAGCCTGTCGTGTAATGCCAGCAGCTAAAAGCAACTGCGTGAGAATTGTGGATGTGTTGAAGGTGTGCTGGAAAATGCGGAACGGAAATTACGGAGCAGCAGAAAAGTGGAATGTATTATTTAAATAGGTGCGTTGGAAAACACGGACCGGAGTTTTTTTTTTAAACTCGATCTGGATCGGCATTTTCCCATGCCTTGCCGATACGCAATTTTTGGCAAATATCGGCAGCCGATCAGATCCAAATATCGGATCGGGACATCCCTAGTGGCAGGTGAGGTAAGATGGATGGTGCATGGGATTCTTTACAGGTCGTCCTGAGAGGGAAAAAATGAAAAAAATATTGAGAGATTTGAGGGCTACAACTACAAGTAATGTTTGATTACAACAAAGGAGACTTGCGGACAGCATTTTACGACTGTCTTGAAAAGTTGATAAAATGGCAACATGAAAATTATAGGGTTTATTGGTTTTTAAAAACCCAACCGTTAAGTGCAAATTTAAATGAAACCGGTTTTCGAAAATAGCCTTTATACCGTATGTTATTGTTGCGCAACAACAACAACTTCAGCTGTCGAACGTTATTCAGTAAAAATTCAACGGGTTCAACATTAGCATGGACTAGAGATGCGCGGTTTGCGGGCACAACCGCGGAGTCCGCGGATTATCCGCGGATCGGGCGGATGAAATTAAAAAAAATTAGATTTTATCCGCGGGTCGGGTCGGGTCGGGTGATTGAAATAAAAAAAAATTAGATTTTAAATAGATTCAGGCGGGTGGCAGTTAAACCAATTCAGAAATATATATACATAGTTAAATGTTGTTGCCCACATACGAAAAACGAGCAGGCACCTGCAGCATATGCCACAACAGAAGAAAAAAAAAAAAAGAGATGGACACTTTTAAAGAGCGGAGAAGGGACGCCTCGCCGGGGTCCGGGACCGAGGCCCCTTCCCCCGAGAGGGCCCCACCGGGAGCCGTAGCTGAGGCGATCCGCGAGAAGGGCCCGACGCACGTCCAGGGTCACCACCGCGCCCACCGCGCCCACCGCACCGACACCCCGCCTCGTCCGCCTTCGCCGCGGCCGGCGTCACGCGCAGCAGGTAAGCAGCTTACCTGCCCGCCACCCCCGTGGCCGGGGGCTCGTAACAGGGGTCACTCCGCGCGCTCCGCCCGCGCAGCTTACCTGCCCGCCACCCCTGTTGCCGGGGGTGCGTAACAGGGGTCAGTCCGCTCACGAAAGGGGTGGGGCTCACCCTGGTTGATATAGACAGCAGCTAGGACGGTGGCCATGGAAGTTGGAACCCGCTAAGGAGTGTGTAACAACCCACCTGCCGAATCAACTAGCCCTGAAAATGGATGGCGCTGGAGCGTCGGGCCCATATACCCGGCCGTCGCCGGCAGCGAGACGCGCTTGGAGGTGCGCTCAGCACGGCTCCCATATGATTGCGCACTGGTGTGCGTCTGGGTCGTGACAGCGTGGCACGCGAATGTCTGTGCTGCATTGGATCAGTCTCCTTTCTTTAACAGGCAAAAGCTTTATAACCTCACTAATGCCTTGCATCGTCTATATTAGATATATAACAACGGGCGGGTGAGGGCGGATGGCGGGCGGATGCGGTTCTGATCAAATGTTAGATCGGGTGGATTGCGGATGGTTGACGACTTTCTGATGCGGTTGCGGATGAAATAATTGCCTATCCGCGCATCTCTAGCATGGACGGTATAGCCAAGTTGTGGTTAAGAAGGTGGATTTTTGTTCCTTATATTTACCAGAAACTAAGTGATCCGAACACACGACCCGGATTTTGGGGGAATCCAGTGAGAACCGTCCTCGTTTTCCCGCTGTAAAGCTGCGAGCCATTTGTCTCGTCTCTGTGGGCTTTTAGCACGCTTTGGCAGAACAAAATACGACCTTTGTTTTCCCTGTTTCCAGTTGTGGTTTGCACAACCAAAAACAACACAGTTTTTTGGCATTTTGGAGGCAGAATGACGGGTTTAATCAGCGCAGGTCGACAGGTTAAGGAGTAATGGTTTGTTTTCAACGCCAGTCAGGTTGCTATGGCTCGAAGAACCCGTATGTAGCTCAGTTGCCCGGATGTCGGCCCTGCCCTATAGGACCAAAAATACAAAAACAAATCTGTCTGGAGCCGCAAAAAATTAAAAGCCATATTACAGACAAATAGTGTGTCATGAGATATAAATTGAATTAATATGACTTAAAGGAAACTAAATGAGCTCAAATATAGCTACAAATGAGGCATAATGATGCAATATGTACATATAGCTAGCCTAAATAGCATGTTAGCATCGATTAGCTTGCAGTCATGCAGTGACCAAATATGTCTGATTAGCACTCCACACAAGTCAATAACATCAACAAAACTCACCTTTGTGGGTTCATGCACAACGTTAAAAGTGCGGTGGACAAATGAGACAAAAAAAAGAAGTGGCATAAAACACGTCCTGGAAAGTCTGTGAAAGTTATACATGTAAACAAACTGCGGTGAGTTCAAGGACCGCCAAAATTAGTAGGACAAAACGGCGCTCGCCAAATACTGGAATCAGAGAAGCATGTTTAATATAAACAGCAGAGGTGGGACCAAGTCATTGTTTTGCAAGTCACAAGTAAGTCTCAAGTCTTTGCCCTCAAGTCCGAGTCAAGTCCCGAGTCAAGACAGGCAAGCCCCGAGTCAAGACTGGAAAGTCTCAAGTCAAGTCCTAAGTCCTGCATTTTGAGTTTCGAGTCCTTTCAAGTCCTTTTAACCACAGACTAATATATTAACACAGATTGTGTATGCTTTTCAAACGCTGTATTTATTTATTAAAACAAGTGCATTTTAAATTGCAGGAAAGAAAATTGTGCTGACATTGCACTTTATAATAGCACTATTAACCAGTCATTTTAAACATTAACTCATTCCTTTACAGAACAAACACATTGAAAAATAAAGTGCAAATGTACTTATTTGTACAAAAGTGCTAACATTGAAAAAACATGACATATACGTGAACATAACAAAAAAGTTGTACTTTTTATATGTCAGGGCCCTATGCTGCATTGCATTTGCAAAAGACCAAACTAGCCAAGAGTCTGTCAGTCATTTGTGCACGATGGGGGCGTAGTATGATGCCACCATGGCTGAAAACTCGCTCCACTGGAGCACTGGAGGCAGGCACTGCCAAGACTCTCATGGCCACTCGGAACAGTGAAGGAAGAGTCTTCATGTTCAATGCCCAGAACAAAAGGGGGAGAGAGTTTTTTTGGGTTGGTGCACTACTTGTAAGTGTATCTTGTGTTTTTTATGTTGATTTAATTAAAAAAAGAAAAAATATATATATATATATTTCTTGTGCGGCCCGATACCAATCGATCCACGGACCAGTACCGGGCCGCGGCCCGGTGGTTGGGGACCACTGAGGTAAACAACCAACAGTATGTCAGAAAGCTAGCTAAAACGGTACACATATTCATAATATAGTACACATTTTAACTGACCTTTATTTTACTATTTTTGTCTTTTTTTAGGTGGCTAAAATACGCGGTGCTACTGACCGCCGTCTAACGTTACGTGTGATATATTGACTAACGTAACCCTGCTTGAAAAAAATCACTGAACAAAAAGTATGAATAAGGTAGTGAACTGCAACAGATTCCCGTGTTTGCAATAACGTTATAACGTTAGCAGTGAGTTTACAGCCTCACTGATTTAACTACACAGCAAATAAAAGTCACGTTACTTAGCCAATAAACGTTATCTTACATTCAAAACTTACCGTTCTTTGTGCAACTTCAAATGCCGGACGAAGTTGGAAGTTGTTGCCTCTCCATCAGTCATTTTCGAACCGCATGTGTTGCATACTGCAAATTAACCGTTTTGTGTTGACCACCTCGTAATTTTTATACCCAAACGAAGTTATTTTAGGTATCGTTTTTTTGTTCACTGGCGTGTGGTTTGGACATGTCTTCTTCGTTGGTTGTCCTGCAATTTGATTGGATGAATGCTGTGTGATGAAAACAAAGTAGATCTAATTTGATTGGCTGTTGTACTGACAGCACACCAGCTGACACACGCAACGCTGATAGACAAGTACACGATGAAAAATACGGAGCGCTCCCGAATAACTTTTTCATCTTTGGGTTTTAGGGAAAGTAGCAAGTCATGTCAAGTCATGTCAATTCAAAAGGCTCAAGTCCAAGTGAAGTCACAAGTCATTGATGTTAAAGTCTAAGTCGAGTTGCAAGTCTTTTTACATTTTGTCAAGTCGAGTCTAAAGTCATCAAATTCATGACTCGAGTCTGACTCGAGTCCAAGTCATGTGACTCGAGTCCACACCTCTGGCCACTAGGGCGGCGCTAAAGAGCCGCATACGGCTCTAGAGCCGCGGGTCGCCGACCCCTGACATGGAGTATTTCAGGAACGTGTGCACGTACACGATTGTTTGCAGAGCAGTCCATCTTCAGCAGTGGTTGCTGTTTATTGCAAGGAAAGGAAGGAAACTTGGCAGACACAAAGGCCAAAAGGCAAGGAGGAAGCAGAGCCAACGGAAGTAAAAAAAAAAAAAAAAAAAAAAACCTTCTGAGAGGGCAACTGTGACATTCCACACGGGGAGGCTTGTCGTTGGTTGATGTCGCTCTTCGCACAAAAGCCCAGTATTTTACAAAAGCAGTGAAGTTGTCAAGTTGTGTAAATGGTCAATAAAAAGAGAATACAATGATTTGCAAATCCTTTTCAACTTATATTCAATTGAATAGACTGCAAAGACAAGATACTTAACGTTCGAACTGGTGCACGTTGTTATTTTTAGCAAATATTAGCTCATTTGGAATTTGATGCCTGCAACATGTTTCAAAAAAGCTGGCCCAAGTGGCAAAAAGGACTGAGAAAGTTGAGGAATGCTCATCAAACAGGTGAACAGGCTAATTGGGAACAGGTGGGTGCCATGATTGGGTATAAAAGCAGCTTCCATGAAATGCTCAGTCGTTCACAAACAAGGACGGGGCGAGGGTCACCACTTGGTCAACAAATGCGTGAGCAAATTGTCGAACAGTTTAAGAACAACATTTCTCAACCAGCTATAGCAAGGAATTTGGGGATTTCACCGTCATCAAATGGTTCAGAGAATCTGGAGACATCACTGCACGTAAGCAGACCAACATTGAATGCCCGTGACCTTCGATCCCGCAGGCGGTACTGCA
The DNA here is from genome assembly GCF_033978685.3 of Nerophis lumbriciformis. NCBI lineage: Eukaryota > Metazoa > Chordata > Actinopteri > Syngnathiformes > Syngnathidae > Nerophis > Nerophis lumbriciformis. Next base: position 23,827,389 of record NC_084583.2, on the reverse strand, counting down.
TCAAAAACCGACATTAGTGCGTAAATGATATCACCACATGGGCTCAGGAACACTTCAGTAAGTCATTGTCAGTAACTACAGTCTGTCGCTACATCTGTAAGTACAAGTTAAAACTCTATATCTACGGTCCATAATATCATCAAAAGGTTCAATCTGGAGAAATCAGTCCACGTAAGCGGCATGGCCGGAAACCAACATTGTATCAAAAACCGACATCAATCTCTAAAGGATATCACCACATGGACTCAGGAACACTTCAGAAAACCACTGTCACTAAATACAGTTGGTCGCTACATCTGTAAGTGCAAGTTAAAGCTCTACTATGCAAAGCGAAAGCCATTTATCAACAACACCCAGAAACGCGGCCGGCTTCGCTGGGCCCGAGCTCATCTAAGATGGACTCATGCAAAGTGTTCTGTGGTCTGACGAGTACAAATTTCAAATTGTTTTTGGAAACTGTGGACGTCGTTTCCTCCAGTCAGGTTCAAACACCAAACTATCTATTACACAAGACAAGAAGAAAGGAATCAAGCAGAGACAGAGTTTAATTTTACTCATGAGGAGAGACGTATTGGGCTGTACACTCAGTTACAGTTTCCCCCAATGCTCTAAGGCAGTGGTCCCCAACCTTTTTGTAACGCTTGAAAATTTGTCCCACGGACCGGGGGCGGGGTATGTTTTGTTTTTTTTTGTCATAAAAAAATACAATCATGTGTGCTTACGGACTGTATCCCTTGCAGACTGTATTGATATATATTGATATATAATGTAGGAACCAGAAATATTAATAACAGAAAGAAACAACCTTTGTTTGCGAATGAGTGTAAATGGGGGAGGGAGGTTTTTTGGGTTGGTGCACTAATTGTAAGTGTATCTTGTGTTTTTTATGTTGATTTAGTAAAAAAAAAATATATATATATATTTTTTTTTTTTTTTTTATTATTTCTTGTGCGGTGGTTGGGGACCACTGCTCTGAGGTACAGTCCCATGTTCTCCTCTATTTATTCGGAAGGTCCCTAGTTAACATCACTGAGGCTGCAAGCAGCCCCAGTAGACACAATACATGATTATTCAGCATGGAAAAACAGTCATCACACAAGTTAATCATTAGAGTATATACATTGAATTATTTACATTATTTACAATCCGGGGGGTGGGATGAGGAGGGTTTGGTTGATATCAGCACTTCAATCATCAACAATTGCATCATCAGAGAAATGGGAATTGTAACAGTGTAGGTCTGACTTGGTAGGATATGTACAGCAAGCAGAGAACATAGTGAGTTCAGAAAGCATAAGAACAAGTATATACATTTGATTATTTACATTTGATTATTTATATTTGGTTATTTAGAATCCGGGGAGGTGGGATGTGGTGGAGGGAGGGTGTTGAAGTTGCCTGGAGGTGTTGTTTTAGTGCGGTTTTGAAGGAGGATAGAGATGCACTTTCTTTTACACCTGTTACATACCTGCCAACTTTTGAAATCAGAAACGCAAAATGATTATTAGCATTCAGACAGGTTAAAATGTTGCTAAAACCATCACTTTTCTATCAGTCACAGTGACTTTTCAAAACAAAAATATTACAGCAAAAATCATATGGGTTGATTGACATGTTGATTCTGTAAGCTAACTTCAATAGTTTGAAATTATTTTGACAGTTAATGCCAGTTATCCTGTCAACCTTTCACAAGACTTCAATTTGTTCATTGAAAGTATAAACAGTGTAAACACTTTTTACAGTAAACAAATGGTAAAACAGTACTAAACAATTCCATAAAAGAAAAATTGGTGTCATTATTAACTTTCTGTCCAAGCTTGTATAATCTACTGCCTTGTTCAATTGTAAAAAATATTCTGTGCCTAAAATTCACATTTCTATCACAATTATCATACTGTAAACATGGTAAGCTAACTTCATTAAAATTAATAGTCCTGTCAATAGCATGGAATTACAATTCAAATGTAGTTTTTTTGTAAGCCTTTCAAAAGAATTCAAAATATGAAAAATTAATGAAAATTAATTGAAGCCATCAGACACTTGAAAAGTGGCACATCACATCTCTAATGTAATCATTTGAACTTTTCAACAGAAATAGCACTGCAAAAATATTGAGGACATACTTCTGTATTTTGGTAGTTATGCTGTCAACATTTAACAAGATTTCTTCAACTTGGACTTGAAAGCATAAATAGTATAAACACTTTTAACAGTAACAGTACTAAACAATTCCAAGAGATAACATTGGTGTCATTACCTTTTTGTGGCTAAAATCCGAAAAACGTTGAAAGTTTTCCACTTGTATCGCTAGCAACGGCATTAGACTTGTGTTTTTTTGTCCCAACGTGGTCTTTTACATCGCTAATTCCTCCGTGTCCGATCGAAAAATCTTGTCTGCACAAGGTGCAATTCGCGTGGTTTTCACCCTTTTTGGAACGGATAATTATTCCCGGATAGGCTTTTGAATATTCTTCACGGAATGACTGCAGTTTTCTTTTCGGTTTAAGACTCGTTTGCGATTTTTCTCCGGCTGATTCCATGATTGTTTGCTCGTTTGGAAACAATGGCAACTGGTGCCTCGTGCTTGGCAGCGGTGCTATAAATAGCCTCGCGCATGGCATTCGGAATGGCTCGATAGGAAGTTACGGGAAGCAGTGTCGATTGTCATTGTTGTTACGCGATTTCGTGAATAAAACTTTAAAAAAAAAAATTTTTTTAATTAATGAAAAAACATATTTTGGTTGATGAAAACCGTACTAATTACGGGAAAACCGGAGTAGTTGGCAGGTATGCTGTTAGGAGTGCATTCCATATTGATGTGGCATAGAAAGTGTCATGTCTGTGTGATCAGGTTTTATTTTTGGACTTTTTGTGCACTTTTGTTTTGTTTTGTCACCATAGTTACCCATTAGTTTCACCTGTCATGTCACGCACCTGTTTTGAGTCACGCACCTGTTGTTAATCATGTCCATAAGTATTTAAGTTCATTCATTTTCTGTTGTTCGTCCTGACGACCTCGCACCACATTTATGCTCTGTCCATTTTTTCATGTCCATGTTCACGCTGCTCCTTTTTTGTCCGTGCCAAGTAAGTTTTCTTTATTCAAGCCATAGTTTGCAAGTTTTGTTTAATTGTTCATAGTTTATTCTCCGCCACTGTGCGCACCTTTTGTTTGATCCTTTTTTTGTATTTATAGTTAATAAATAAATCATGTACCTTAATTCCCGTCTCGCCCGTGCCAACTTTCCGTTGCATCCTGGAAAAGCACACACCCCGGACCCAGTGGTGACAGACAGAGAATGAGTTAAGACCTTTGTTAGATCGGAATCTGGGTTTAACGCGGTTTGTGGAGCTCCCCCTGGTGTTGTGGTTATGGCGGTCAGTAGTTTGACATGTACTTCGGTATCAGGGAGGTTTTACACTTTTGGTATTCGGAGTATTTTCTGTCTCAGCAACGATGTGGATGGAAATAACGTTGGTCTAGTGGCCGGGGAGACCTGCCATGGCTTCAATGCCAAACTCGCCATTGAATATACTTTTTTATTTGTCCATTTTATTGTTCCTGTGACTCAACACCAGCTGAAACGCTGCTGCTTTCCCACCACTACGGTGTGTGTCACATGTGTTAATCGCTTAAAGAAAACTTTCCTCAACTCGTCATTATTGCGTAAACTTTGACAGCCCTAATTACAATCATTGATTTTTCTTTTCTCCAGATTGTGTGGGAGGAATCACATTGTTCTGCCGCCGGAAAGCGAAGCATTTGCATCGACATGTCAAAAGTAAATTTTTCCAATTATGGTGCCTCGTCAGATAAATGTCGTTTACTTGCATGTGCACCGCTGTTCATGCCCTTTGATTCTAGGGTTTCATCTCCAATTTATATCTGCTGGTTTATTGGTCCTACGTCCGCATTCATTTGCCACGATTCACTGCATTAATTAATCAAACTGAAGCCATTCTGTAGGCACCTGAGCTTCACGTCAAGCCGTTTCTGTATCAAATCTCCTGTACATGCAACCTGACTGATCAGTGGATTTGCTGCAAGCTTGCTCCAATAACGTTGTCTTCTAATCAATGGCACCGTAACTCTGGATGCAGAATGTTAGTGTGAATGATGTCCATTAAGAACTAAAAGGCAGGGTCCTTCAACAGAAATGATTTATGAATCTCACAAGTACAAACGTAAAAAGTGACAACCCTCTGAGCAAGAGAAAAATACATGAATTATGTTTGTTTTTGTCAACATCTGCGGTACGTTTATTCATATCAGAGGCAACATTGTACTCGTTTGTGATTTAACCCTGGGTTTAATGTTTGCAAAGCATTAACATTGTCAATGTTATTTGTGGGGATGATGTTTGATAAGAAATTATCGAGTTCGAGCCCATTGTCGAATCCTCTTATCGAACCGATTCCTTATCGATTCTCTTATCGAATTGTTGTATATGGAAAAAAACACAATATTTGGTTTAACAAAAGCTCACTTTTATTTTATAAGAAAAAAAAAAAAAAGAAAAAAAAATATTGACTGTTGTTACCCCCTTAAAAAAATAAAATAAAATAAATAAATATTGACTGTTGTTACCCATGGTATGGTATTTATTTATTTTTTTGTCATAAAAAAATACAATCATGTGTGCTTACGGACTGTATCCCTGCAGACTGTATTGATCTATATTGATATATAATGTAGGAACCAGAAATATTAATAACAGAAAGAAACAACCCTTTTGTGCGAATGAGTGCGAATGGGGGAGGGAGGTTTTTTTGGGTTGGTGCACTAATTGTATGTGTATCTTGTGTTTTTTATGTTGATTTAATTAAAAAAAATAAAAAACATGTTTTTGTTTTTGTTTTGTTTTTTATTTCTTGTGCGGCCCGGTACCAATCGATCCACTGACCGGTGATTAGATAACAAGCCCCAACTGGGCAATCTACTCACCTAAAAATAAATTAAAAAATTTTAAAAATCATATTGTCATTACGGGGTATTGTTTGTAATATTTCTGTGAATACTTTTGCATTGTAAGTCAAAGTGCACACACCAAGGATCTTTACCATCAGAAATTCAGTGCGGTGAAATCTGACATGAATTTACTATACAAAATTCACAGTTGAAATTCCCCAAAATTGGAAAAAAAAAAGGTGTCTCAAGTTGCCACTGTTCATGGTTAATGGGAGAAAGATGATGATAACCGTAGAAATAAAACAAAAGGCATAATGTAATGAGAAAAGGCTAAAATAATAAAGACACAAATATTTGTCTTTAAATATATGTACAGTATGATTAGGAATGGGGATTGATAAGATTTTTGCGGTTCCGATTCCACTTTTGACTCTGCTTAATGAGTTGGTTCCTAATGGTTCTCTTATTGCCTACAGTGAGGTCATATAAGTAACATAGAAGAAAGAAAGGTACTTAAAAAAAAAAATGTAATAAATAAATATTCTTCTGTAGAATTTAACAAAATAAATGATGTGGGAATTACACAATTTTGTAACATTGAGTAACATGTTATATTAACTTAATACATGCAAAGTGAGATGTGTCAAGCCTTTGTTATAATTGTGATGATTTACTGCATGCAAAGTGAGTTATGTCAAGCCTTTATTGATTAGAATATTGATGATTATGTCATACAGTTTATAAAAACCTCACATTTAAAAATATCAGAAAATGTGGGGTTTCAAAAAGTGTAAGCCAAGATCATCAAAATAATAATAAATGCTTGACATACCTCACTTTGCATGTAATGAGTCAATATCACATATTTGTTTCACAGTTGCAAGTCTTGTGGTTTCTGTGTAAAATGTTGCTGTGCGCTTATCGGCTATCAATGTTTTTTCTCGGCCCCAGCCTGCGCCTCTTGCCTCCACAGGAGCCCAGTCTGGGATTGACTTTTTTTTACTCATCCTTCCCCAGCGTCCACCATTTTCCCCACCTTTTACGGGGCTCCGTTTAATGGCGACCCATCACCGTTCCTGTTGTCTTCTTTCCAATGTCGGTCTAATCTTGAACGGGTTTGTGGTGAAAATGAAAAATGTTGTTGTACATGAAAATCAAGATTTTATTTTTGTTCAAAATCACGCAGCCTTAATCTCTCATGATCACAGTAGTTACAACTGTCAATTTAAACACATTGAAATAATACCAACAACACAAAGTAGCAGTGGAAAGATGTCGTTATCGGTTAGAACGGGGGTGTCGGCAACTCGCGGCTCTTTAGCACCGCCCTAGTGGCTCCTTGGAGCTTTTTCCAAAATTTACAAAAATTGAAAAAATGGGGTAAAAATATATTTCTTGTTTTAATAATGTTTCTGTAGGTGGACAATCATAACACAAACCTTTCTAATTGTCAGAAAGCCAACTGTTTAATATGTTTGTGTTTATGCTTCACTGATGAGAGTATTTGGCCAGCGCCGTTTTGTCCTACTAACTTTGGCTGTCCTTGAACTCACCGTAGTTTGTTTACATGTACAACTTTCTCCGACGCTGCCACAGAAAGACGTGTTTTATGCCACTCCTTCTCCGTCTCATTTTGTCCACCAAACGTTTTATGCTTTGTGTGAATGCACAAACTTGAACTTTGTTGATGTTGTTGACTTGCGTGGAGTGCTAATAATCGATTCTAACATGCTATTTAGGCAAGTTTTTATTGCATCATTATTCCTCGTTTGTAGGTATATTTGAGTTGATTTAATTTCCTTTACTTATGTCCTCTGTGTATTGATATTAGCATGTCTCATGACACATTATCCGTATGTCATCTGGCTGCATTTCTGATAATTGTGTGTGCCATGTTGTTCCAGACCACAGCAAAATATTGTAATAAATCCATTAGAAGAAGACAGCCTGTCCTTTCCTTTTACTTGGACACACACATGTATACATTTGGCCAGTCTAAGCCAGTAATTTCTAGGAGTTATCCCTCTGAGACGCTTATTTAATGTGTTGCCTTCATGATAACACTTACATAAGGCTTGTTACTTTTTGCAGCTCCAGACAGATTTTTTTTTTGACATTTTTGTTCCAATATGGCTCTTTCAACATGTTGGGTTGCCGACCCCTTGGTTAGAACAAGAGCTTAGAATCTTATTATCTTGTAGCATTCTCTTCTTTTATTGAATTATTGTAATTTGTTGTGAGTTTATGCACTGTGTTGGTTTTGTTCTTTGAACAAGGTGATGTTCATGCACGCTTCATTTTGTGCACCAGTAATAAAACATGGTAACACTTTAGTATGGGGAACATATTCACCATTAATTAGTTGCTTTTTAACATGCAAATTAGTAACATATTGGCTCTTAACTAGTCATTATTAAGTACTTATTAATGTCTTATTTGGCATGGCCTTATTATAACCCTAACCCTCTAACCCTGACCCTAACCCTCTAACCCTAACCCTAACCAAATAACTTTAAATTAAGTCTTTGTTACTTAGAATATGTTCCCCATACTAAAGTGTTACCAAAAACATATACCGTATTTTCCGCACTATAAGGCGCACCTAAAAACCACAAATTTTCTCAAAAGCTGACAGTGCGGCTTATAACCCGGTGCGCTTTATATATGGATTAATATTAAGATTCATTTTCATAAAGTTTCGGTCTCGCAACTACGGTAAACAGCCGCCATCTTTTTTCCCCGTAGAAGAGGAAGTGCTTCTTCTTCTACGCAAGCAACCGCCAAGGTAAGCACCCGCCCCCATAGAACAGGAAGCGCTTCTTCTTCTACTGTAAGCAACCACCCGCCCGCGTAGAAGAAGAAGAAGCGCGCGGATATTACCGTACGTTTCATTTCCTTTCTGTGTTTACATCTGTAAAGACTACAAAATGGCTCCTACTAAGCGACAGGGATCCGGTTCATGAAAAGACGCAATCTCTCCATCCGCACACGGACTACTATTTCACAGCAACTGCCTAAAGACTTTCAAGAAAAGCTGGCTACTTTCCGTGCATATTGTAAAAACAAGATAGCTGAAAAAAAGATCCGGCCAGAGAACATTATCAACATGGACGAGGTTCCACTGACTTTTGATATTCCTGTGAACCGCACTGTGGATACAACGGGAGCACGTACGGTGAATATTCGCACCACAGGGAATGAGAAGTCATCCTTCACTGTGGTTCTAGCTTGCCATGCTAATGGCCAGAAACTTCCACCCATGGTGATATTCAAAAGGAAGACCTTGCCAAAAGAGACCTTTCCAGCCGGCGTCATCATAAAAGCTAACTCGAAGGGATGGATGAAGAAAAGATGAGCGAGTGGTTAAGGTAAGTTTACGCGAAGAGGCCGGGTGGCTTTTTTCACGCAGCTCCGTCCATGTTGATATACGACTCCATGCGCGCCCACATCACGCTGGTTTTTAATATATTATTCAAGTTTGACTGACCTATCTGACTGTTTTTTTGACATTCCTTTAGCGCAGTTAGATGCGGCTTATAACACGGGGCGGCTTATAGGTGGACAAAGTTTTGAAATATGCCGTTCATTGAAGGCGCGGCTTATAACCCAGGGCGCCTTATGGTGCGGAAAATACGGTAACTTTGTCTTGAATTTGAAAAAAAAAACATTTTATTTTTCACTAAAGAAGGGTTTGGTGAATGCGCATATGAAACTGGTGGGGTTCGGTACCTCCAACAAGGTTAAGAACCACTGCATTAGAGACTGAGCATGGAAACTGTGCCCTCACATGTAGTAAGTGTCAAAATAGAAGAAATCTATCAATCAGTCAAAGTTTACTTATATAGCTCTTAATCACAAATGTCTCAAAGGGCTGCACAAGCCGCAAAGACATCCTCGACTCAGATCCCAAATCACGGCAAGAAAAAACTCAACCCAATGGGAGAATCAAGAAACCTTGGAAGGGACCGCAGACCAAACCAAATTATTTGAGAAATCAGACTAATTCAGTGCATGGAAACAGTGTAAAATATTATCGGGACAAACAACGTTCACTCTAAGGTGCACGCCTGTGCAATTGCGCACTGCTCAAGCATCCTCTGCGCACGGCAAATCTATGCCACGCACAAAATCAAAAAAAAAAAATAAGCGCATGACAATTTTCGACACAAAGACACAACAGAGAAAACGGTTTTCGTCATCATTGTTCAAATATTGTAACGTCTGTCGAGACGCTTTGAGGACATAAATTCCATCCATCACTTTACTGAGCAAAACTCTTTATTGTCGGCCATAAACACATCACCAAAACATTAGTAAAAAAAAATGATATCGAGCAAAAGTGGTCATTTTCTGCAGTACAAAGCAGACCAAAAGCAACTTTGTTATATCAACAGCAGCCGCTCGCTCTTTCTCACTTGCGCCAACACATGCACATATGGCACTTAGCCAGTGATGCGTTTACAGCCACACAAAAAGTCGGACAACTCCAACACCACACATAAAGTGTCATTCCAGGTCGTTACACTATGATTTACCAATCAAATGTGTGCTCATTCTAGTGCATACTTGCCAACCATGAGACTTCGATTTCGGGAGGTGGGGGGTGGGGGCGTGGTCAGGGGTGGGGCGGGGTGTGGTTGGGGGCGTGGTTAAGAGGGGAGGAGTATATTGACAGCTAGAATTCACCAAGTCAAGTATTTCATACATATATATATAGATAGATATCTACATCCTGAAAATATGCAAACAAAACTGTGTTTGGATAATTGATACTTTAAACTTGCATAAATGAATCTTAAGGAATATAACATAACTTGGCTTCTGAGAGTTTCAAAATGTAATGAATAAAATGCTAAAGTTGTTGATAAACAAGCAATTATTTTAATAATTAAATATGGTCATTTTAAATGAATTATTATGATAATTTAAAATCAATTATTTCAAATATGTTTATTTTAATGTATAATTCTATGGCTGGATGTAATAAGGAGTCAGGAAAAAATACAAAGAAAAATACAATTAATTTTGATGTTTTTAGCAAAATATAGTAAAAATGTATTTATTTTTTATTTTTATTTTTATTTAATAAATATATTTATTTTTGGGTAAGATAAACATAATAATACAATTTATCTCTAGTCTGGATGATTTAGTTCTTGTCACCCTGTTGTCCTCCCGTCATGAAAAAAGGCTGTCCTCACTCAGGTCCGCATGGAGCTGGAGGGGGCGTGGCTTCCAGCTCCGGCTGAAAATCGGGAGATTTTCGGGAGAATATTTGTCCCGGGAGGTTTTCGGGAGAGGCGCTGAATTTCGGGAGTCTCCCGGAAAATTCGGGAGGGTTGGCAAGTATGTTCTAGTGTCATTTATTAGGAATCTTAATTTATAAATATTAATCATGAAATGCTGTTAGTATAATTAATAAATACTAATAAAAATATATTTTTTACAAACAGGAAGTTGCAGGAATGTACACATGATCCCCTGCTTACATCTCATTGTGCAACATGTGAATGTTTTAATGGGAACTAAATGCAATGTCTGAAAGGGGTACAAATTATTTCCAAAGCAGGACCTCCACCCAGACAAACAATACAAGTACACAGTTCATGAAAAACAATATTTGTTGTTATTGTCATTGTAAGTGGGCCTAAACACTTATATTAGAAATGGAAATGACTGCTGTCATTTGATTATAATAATAAGAGAATGTTGTCTGTCTATCTGTGTTGGCCCTGCGATGAGGTGGGGACTTGTCCAGGGTGTACACCGCCTTCCGCCCGAATGCAGCTGAGATAGGCTCCAGCACCCCCCGCGACCCCGAAAGGGACAAGCGGTAGAAAATGGATGGATGGATGGAGATTGAACTTGTTATTTGGTCAGGTTTGGGACAGGTGTGCTGCTGGTGTAGCCACAGTGTGCACTTCTGATGTTGCGTTTGTGCCTTTGCTCACACACATGAACAATTAGAGGGAACATTGGGGACAAATATCTTGAGTACATTTTTGAGTTGGCGACTTGTCCAGGGAGTACCCTGCCTTCCGCCCGAGTGCAGATGGGATAGCCCCCAACCCTAACCCCCGGATGCATGGATGGATATGGCTGCCAAATAATGTAAATGCAATGTTAGCACAACGTCGCTTTATATGGTTATGTTTGTCTTGTTTACAGTACAAATATCAAGAGCTATTTATACACCCAAAAGTGTATCTCTGTTGAAGTCAGAAAAAATACACGCAATTTATATTTTTAGTCTCGCAAAGTGATTTAAAACGTGTATTCCGTCCAAAAGTACAGAGTACGTTGATTAGACTCTCATAGAAACTCTCTCTCCCTCCTTTGGCTTTTTAAGTAAACACTATCATTTACTGGCACAGAAATGAACGGCCAATCAGTGAAATGAGTCAGGTTATGAAACTCTGACCTCACATTATGAGATTGTGCTTCCTGCTAAGGACAGAACATGGAAGCCCTGCTACACAGCCGCATTGCCGTCTCCTTGGAGACGAGGTGGCGGCGAGTGTGCAGCTCGCCTGGTTCTCACAGACGGGTCCTGCATCACAATGAGCCAAACAAACAAAAGCGACGGCGCGTTCGTGCTGTTCAGAAAGTTGGGCAAAAGTTAAAGGGAAGCAACACCTTGTAGATGTTGCTCCCCCGTAATGAAGGTTTGTACGCAGCAGACAGGGACAGACAGCGATAGCTGAGCTGGTTCCAGCTTCCATTGTGCCGATGTTTGCTTTGGCTGAGGACGTTTAAAAGTCTTTGTGCAGGAAGGCTTTGCTCATTATCATTAAACAAGTGGCTCCGGTTTTGACAGATATGTTTGGTTTGGTTTAAGAAGGGGAACCGGAGGGTGTGTTATAACTATCGTGGGATCACACTCCTCAGCCTTCCCAGTAAGGTCTATTCAGGTGTACTGGAGAGGAGGCTACGCCGGATAGTCGAACCTCGGATTCAGGAGGAACAGTGTGGTTTTCGTCCTGGTCGTGGAACTGTGGACCAGCTCTATACTCTCGGCAGGGTCCTTGAGGGTGCATGGGAGTTTGCCCAACCAGTCTACATGTGCTTTGTGGACTTGGAGAAGGCATTCGACCGTGTCCCTCGGGAAGTCCTGTGGAGAGTGCTCAGAGAGTATGGGGTATCGGACTGTCTGATTGTGGCGGTCCGCTCCCTGTATGATCAGTGTCAGAGCTTGGTCCGCATTGCCGGCAGTAAGTCGGACACGTTTCCAGTGAGGGTTGGACTCCGCCAAGGCTGCCCTTTGTCACCGATTCTGTTCATAACTTTTATGGACAGAATTTCTAGGCGCAGTCAAGGCGTAGAGGGGATCCGGTTTGATGGCTGCAGGATTAGGTCTCTGCTTTTTGCAGATGATGTGGTCCTGATGGCTTCATCTGGCCAGGATCTTCAGCTCTCGCTGGATCGTTTCGCAGCCGAGTGTGAAGCGACTGGGATGAGAATCAGCACCTCCAAGTCCGAGTCCATGGCTCTCGCCCGGAAAAGGGTGGAGTGCCATCTCCGGGTTGGGGAGGAGACCCTGCCCCAAGTGGAGGAGTTCAAGTACCTCGGAGTCTTGTTCACGAGTGAGGGAAGAGTGGATGGTGAGATCGACAGGCGGATCGGTGCGGCGTCTTCAGTAATGCGGACGCTGTATCGATCCGTTGTGGTGAAAAGGAGCTGAGCCGGAAGGCAAAGCTCTCAATTTACCGGTCGATCTACGTTCCCATCCTCACCTATGGTCATGAGCTTTGGGTTATGACCGAAAGGACAAGATCACGGGTACAAGCGGCCGAAATGAGTTTCCTCCGCCGGGTGGCAGGGCTCTCCCTTAGAGATAGGGTGAGAAGCTCTGTCATCCGGGGGGAGCTCAAAGTAAAGCCGCTGCTCCTCCACATGGAGAGGAGCCAGATGAGGTGGTTCGGGCATCTGGTCAGGATGCCACCTGATCGCCTCCCTCGGGAGGTGTTTAGGGCACGTCCGACCGGTAGGAGGCCACGGGGAAGACCCAGGACACGTTGGGAAGACTATGTCTCCCGGCTGGCCTGGGAACGCCTCGGGATCCCCCGGGAGGAGCTGGACGAAGTGGCTGGGGAGAGGGAAGTCTGGGCTTCCCTGCTTAGGCTGCTGCCCCCGCGACCCGACCTCGGATAAGCGGAAGAAGATGGATGGATGGATGGATGTTTGGTTTGAATCTGAAAGTTGCAAAACCGCTTGTCCTCATTAGGGTCTAGAGCAGTGGTTCTTAACCTGGGTTCGATCGAACCCTAGGGGTTCGGTGAGTCGGCCTCAGGGGTTGGGCGGAGCCTCTGTCGCGGAGGGCAAGACACACCCGACTCATCGTGTAAATAAAAACTTCTCCCTATCGGCGTATTATGGATACCCCCAAACAATGTTCCCTCTAATTTTCCATCTTATTTGCAGGTGTGTCATTTGTTGTGAGTCACTGCCCCTGTAACTACTTGGTGTTGGATTCAAACAACATCCATGTTACAACAGAAAGTAATAAGCTAATAACAGTCAGTAGCCAAATTAGGAGCCTTTCTAGCCTGTTTGGTAATGCTTCTAAACACCAAATAATATATATATATATATATATTAGGGACTTAAATGCTTCTACTGAATTGCATGAAACAAACCACAACAACAGTGCAAATGCACCAGAGTTTGTTTTAATCACGTGAGCCCACTCTCATAAGTACTAATCATTAGTCAGATATAATTATGTTTTCAAATGGATGAAGCAAATACGTGTAGAGAAAGAAATGTTGTATCCGAGCAGCAATTACCAGTTGTGTTGAGTTTCCATGAGCACCGTTTGAAACGCCACAACATGATTTGGCCTTCTTCCGCCTGGCCACAGATTGTTGACCATTAGCGGTCTGACCTTGACTAGAGTGGCTCAACGTCTCTGTTTTTCTATCCAGACAGTCACTAAAAATGTCTTGGGGTAAAATAAAGGACACGCAGTTGTTGTGAGTTCATTCTGGACAGTCCAATTCCATCTCAGCTGGAGGTACAACGATTAGTGGATGTGGCCAAAAAAAATCGATAATAACATTTGAAGATAAAAGTTGGCGATGCTATCGCGAGTGGAAACAGACCAGTCGGCGTGAAAGGTGTAGCAACAGGAAGAGAGAAATGGCTGCGGCCATTGCAACAACACTATCATTCAAGCCAAAGTCCGCCAGTTAAATGGCTTTGTCCATATTGCATGCACATTGTTAGAAACAACATTAAGTTCAAGTTCAAGTTAAAGTACCAATGATTGTCACACACACACTAGGTGTGGTGAAATTTGTCCTCTGCATTTGACCCATCTTCTTGATCACCCCCTGGGAGGTGAGGGGAGCAGTGGGCAGCAGCAGTGACCCCCTGCCAAAAGCATCTTCTAGCTTACCTGGGGGACACTTTCACTTACCACCATCCTTAAATGGATATTCACTACTGTTGTAATCGTAATATGCTATTAGTGAATAAACTTGAAACTTGAAAATGTTCAATTAAAAAAACTTGAAAGACTCACGTTTTTGCAGAGGGTCCTTAAAAACAGCAAAGCTGCTCCTCTACCTCTGACAAAATCAATAGACCAAAGTCAAACACTTACTTTAGGAGACGCTGGTTCTCTGGAATTTTCAAAATAAGACTATTAGTGAAGATTATGTTCACTGCTCGCTGTACATATCCTACCAAGTCAGACCTACACTGTTTCAATGTCCATTTCTCTGATGATATTATTGTTGATGACCATACTTGCCAACCTTGAGAACTCCGATTTCGGGAGGTGGGTGGTGGGGGTGGGCGTGGTCGGGGTGGGACGGGGGCGTGGTTGGGGGCGTGGCTAAAAGGGGAGGAGTATATTTACAGCTAGAATTCACCAAGTCAAGTATTTCACATATTTATATATATATATATATATATATATATATATATATATATATATATATATATATATAAATATATATATATATATATATAAATATATATATATATATATATATATATATATATATATATATAAGAAATACTTGACGTTCAGTGAATTCTAGCTACCGTATTTTCCGCACTATAAGGCGCACCGGATTATTAGCCGCACCTTCAATGAATTACATATTTCATAACTTTGTCCACCAATAAGCCGCCCCGGACTATAAGCCGCGCCTACGCTGCGCTAAAGGGAATGTCAAAAAAACAGTCAGATAGGTCAGTCAAACTTTAATAATATATTAAAAACCAGCGTTCTAACAACTCTGTTCACTCCCAAAATGTACGCAAATGTGCAATCACAAACATAGTAAAATTCAAAATAGTGCAGAGCAATAGCAACATAATGTTGCTCGAACGTTAATGTCACAACACACAAAATAAACATAGCGCTCACTTTCTGAAGTTATTCTTCATTCGTAAATCCTTCGTCTTCGGTGTCCGAAGTGAAAAGTTGGGCAAATTTACGATCCACTGGCAGATGTTGGCGTCGTCTGGCGCTGCCTCCTCGTCTTAGTGAAGGTGTGTTCGCCTTCTGTCTTCCATTGTTCCCACGCAGTTAGCAGTCTAGCTTCGAATGCCCTGTTGACACCAATATCTAGCGGCTGGAGGTCTTTTGTCAATCCACCCGGAATGACGGCGAGTATTGAATTAAGCGCGTAAGCGTGTCTCTCAATGTGCTGTTATGAGCTAGCAAATATAACAACTACACTACCCAGCATGCAACGATAGTTGCGAGCATGCGCGGTAGCCCTGAGAAGCGTTGTTGTATGCTGGCAGTTAGAATGTGGTTATGAGCACGCTGTGAGAAAACGTTGAGAACTCAGTTAACACGCCTCGTCTGCATTATTTATAATTAGACAGACAACACACTTAATAGGAGCCATTTTGGGGTCTTTACATAAACACACAAATGGAAATGAAACGTCACATATCCCAGCATGCACCGCGCGCTTCTTCTACGGGGAAAAAAGATGGCGGCTGTTTACCGTAGTTGCGAGACCTAAACTTTATGAAAATGAATCTTAATATTTATCCATATATAAAGCGCACCGGGTTATAAGGCGCACTGTCAGCTTTTGAGAAAATTTGTGGTTTTTAGGTGCGCCTTATAGTGCGGAAAATACGGTATATATATATATATATATATATATATATATATTTATTTATTTTTTTTTATTATTACTTTTTTTATTATATATATAAAATAAATACTTGAATTTCAGTGTTCATTTATTTACACATATACACACACATAACACTCATCTACTCATTGTTGAGTTAAGGGTTGAATTGTCCATCCTATTCTCTGTCACTATTTTTCGAACCATGCTGAACACCCTCTCTGATGATGCATTGCTGTGTGGCACGCACAAAATTGCTTTCATCAAATGCACTAGACGGCAGTATTGTCCTGTTTAAGAGTGTCACAACATTGCGGTTTACGGCAGACGAACTGCTTTACGGCATACAAAAAAGTGACTGCTGTTGTTGTGTGTTGTTGCCGCGCTGGGAGGACGTTAATGAAACTGCCTAACAATAAACCCACATAAGAAACCAAGAACTCGCCCTTCATCATTCTACAGTTATAACGTGATTGGGCAGGTACGCTTTTTTATATTGTGGAGGACCTGAGTCTGCCTGAATTTCGGGAGATTTTCGGGAGAAAATTTGTCCCGGGAGGTTTTCGGGAGAGGCGCTGAATTTCGGGAGTCCGGGAGGGTTGGCAAGTATGTTAATGACTGAAGTGTTGATATCAACCAAACCTAGATCCCCCCCCCCCCCACCACCACCCTCCCTCATCCGCATCCGCATCCCACCACCCGGATTGTAAATAATGTAAATAATTCAATGTATATACTCTGATGATTAACTTGTGTGATGACTGTATTATGATGATAATACTGTATTTTTCGGACTATAAGTCGCAGTTTTTTTCATAGTTTGGTGCGACTTATTTTTTTTATTTTTTATTTTTTTATTTTTTTTTGTCCTGTCCAGCTTCTCAGGCAAATCATATAGTTGATGTAGATGCCCATGTCGGCTGTTCAGATTTACTTTACAAAAGAGAAGTGTAGGATACTTCTCTTGTTGCCTTATTTGTATTTGACTTTATTAAATGTATTTATATTATCATTTAGTGCAGCCGGGCCGGAGCAGGAGGGGATAGAAAGAGAAAAAAAAGAAGACAGAGGGGGAAATTGTGGGGACAAGAGGGGGATTAGACAGAGAGACAAAAACAACAACAGCAAACAACAACAACAACAATAGAGCAACATCAGCAAATATGACATGTACAAATATGATGGTAAAAGTAATAGCAAATAAGCAGTTAGCGAAAATAAAAAAATACAGAAATGACAATGAGCATTATTACACTACAAATGGATCAATACAAATACCAATAGAAATAGCGCTATTGATAATGAACAATACCAATACTTTACCTTTATTATCAACAATACAGTTGTTTAAATGCAACAATACATATACGTAATGATAACTTGAGATACGAAAGAATGCAGAAAAATGGAGGGGGAGAAAGAGAAGCAACCTACATTAACCTTGTAGATTGTTATAGTAACAATAGGTTAAGCTTTGCCCGTGTGCCATGTGTTATACCCAGTTTGCCCTAGGGCGGGGGTCGGCAACCCGCGGCTCTAGAGCCGCATGCGGCTCTTTAGCGCCGCCCTAGTGGCTCTCTGGAGCTTTTTCAAAAATGTATGAAAAATGGAAAAAGATGGGAAAAAAATCTATTTTTGTTTTAATATGGTTTCTGTAGGAGGACAAACATGACACAAACCTCCCTAATTGTTATAAAGCACACTGTTTATATTAAACAGGCTTCACTGATTTGAGTATTTGGCGAGCGCCGTTTTGTCCTACTAATTTTGGCGGTCTTTGAACTCACCTTAGTTTGTTTACATGTATAACTTTACTCCGACTTTCTAGGACGTGTTTTATGCCACTTCTTTTTCTGTCTCATTTTGTCCACAAAACTTTTAACGTTGTGCATGAAAGGTGAGTTTTGTTGATGTTATTGACTTGTGTGGAGTGCTAATCAGACATATGTGGTCACTGCATGACTGCAAGCTAATCGATGCTAACATGCTATTTAGGCTAGCTATATGTACATATTGCATCATTATGCCTCATTTGTAGCTATATTTGAGGTCATTTAGTTTCCTTTAAGTCCTCTTAATTCAATTTATATCTCATGACACACTATCTGTATGTAATATGGCTTTTAATTTTTTGCGGCTCCAGACAGATTTGTTTTTGTATTTTTGGTCCAATATGGCTCTTTCAACATTTTGGGTTGCCGACCCCTGCCCTAGGGCAACAACGTTAATATATGTTTGATGAAACGTGATTATGTGCATGAGTGTACGTATGCATATGTACTTGTATATGTACAGAACGTGTACGGGGGTGCGACTTATACTTAGGAGCGACTTTTGTGTGAAATGATTAACACATTACCGTAAAATATCAAATAATCTTATTGATCTCATTCACGTAAGAGACTAGACGTATAAGATTTCATGGGATTTAGCGATTAGGAGTGACAGATTGTTTGGTAAACGTATAGCATGTTCTATATGTTATAGTTATTTGAATGACTCTTACCATAATATGTTACGTTAACATACCAGTTGGTTATTTATGCCTCATATAACGTACACTTATTCAGCCTGTTGTTCACTATTCTTTATTTATTTTAAATTGCCTTTCAAATGTCTATTCTTGGTGTTGGCTTTTATCAAATAAATTTCCCCCAAAAAATGCGACTTATATATGTTTTTTTCCTTCTTTATTATGCATTTTCGGCCGGTGCGACTTATATTCCGGAGCGACTTTTACTCCGAAAAATGCGGTATATATTTGTACCATGAATTGATTAGTGTGGACCCCGACTTAAACAAGTTGAAAAACTTATTGGGGTGTTACCATTTAGTGGTCAATTGTACGGAATATGTACTGTACTGTGCAATCTACTAATAAAAGTTTCTGTCATGTCTGTGTAATCATGTTTTGTTTAGTTTCTGGCTTTTCACTCCCTTGTCTTGTTTGCATGATTACCCATTAGTTTCACCTGTTCCACGTTTGGACTCATTGTGCACTCTTGTTTGTCACCATAGCAACCATTAGTTTTCACCTGTCACGTCACGCACCTGTTTCACGTTTTGAGTCACGCACCTGCTTTCACTAATCATGTCCATAGTATTTAAGTTCATTCATTTTCTGTTGTTCGTCCTGACGACATCCCCGCATTTATGCTCCCTGTCACACTCTGTCCACCTCTGCGCACTTCATGTCCATGCCAAGTAAGTTTTGTTTATTATTGCCATAGTTAGTGTTTTTTGTTGTTCATAGTTTTTTGCCCCCCTGCAAGTCTTTTGTTTTCGTTAGTCAAGTTTGTACATCCGCCTTGAGCGCGCCTTTTGTTTCTTTGAGTGTTATTATTAAATCATGTACAGGTAAAAGCCAGTAAATTAGAATATTTTGAAAAACTTGATTTATTTCAGTAATTGCATTCAAAAGGTGTAACTTGTACATTATATTTATTCATTGCACACAGACTGATGCATTCAAATGTTTATTTCATTTAATTTTGATGATTTGAAGTGGCAACAAATGAAAATCCAAAATTCCGTGTGTCACAAAATTAGAATATTACTTAAGGCTAATACAAAAAAGGGATTTTTAGAAATGTTGGCCAACTGAAAAGTATGAAAATGAAAAATATGAGCATGTACAATACTCAATACTTGGTTGGAGCTCCTTTTGCCTCAATTACTGCGTTAATGCGGCGTGGCATGGAGTCGATGAGTTTCTGGCACTGCTCAGGTGTTATGAGAGCCCAGGTTGCTCTGATAGTGGCCTTCAACTCTTCTGCGTTTTTGGGTCTGGCATTCTGCATCTTCCTTTTCACAATACCCCACAGATTTTCTATGGGGCTAAGGTCAGGGGAGTTGGCGGGCCAATTTAGAACAGAAATACCATGGTCCGTTAACCAGACACGGGTAGATTTTGCGCTGTGTGCAGGCGCCAAGTCCTGTTGGAACTTGAAATCTCCATCTCCATAGAGCAGGTCAGCAGCAGGAAGCATGAAGTGCTCTAAAACTTGCTGGTAGACGGCTGCGTTGACCCTGGATCTCAGGAAACAGAGTGGACCGACACCAGCAGATGACATGGCACCCCAAACCATCACCCAACCATGCAAATTTTGCATTTCCTTTGGACATCGAGGTCCCAGAGTCTGGAGGAAGACAGGAGAGGCACAGGATCCACGTTGCCTGAAGTCTAGTGTAAAGTTTCCACCATCAGTGATGGTTTGGGGTGCCATGTCATCTGCTGGTGTCGGTCCACTCTGTTTCCTGAGATCCAGGGTCAACGCAGCCGTCTACCAGCAAGTTTTAGAGCACTTCATGCTTCCTGCTGCTGACCTGCTCTATGGAGATGGAGATTTCAAGTTCCAACAGGACTTGGCGCCTGCACACAGCGCAAAATCTACCCGTGTCTGGTTAACGGACCATGGTATTTCTGTTCTAAATTGGCCCGCCAACTCCCCTGACCTTAGCCCCATAGAAAATCTGTGGGGTATTGTGAAAAGGAAGATGCAGAATGCCAGACCCAAAAACGCAGAAGAGTTGAAGGCCACTATCAGAGCAACCTGGGCTCTCATAACACCTGAGCAGTGCCAGAAACTCATCGACTCCATGCCACGCCGCATTAACGCAGTAATTGAGGCAAAAGGAGCTCCAACCAAGTATTGAGTATTGTACATGCTCATATTTTTCATTTTCATACTTTTCAGTTGGCCAACATTTCTAAAAATCCCTTTTTTGTATTAGCCTTAAGTAATATTCTAATTTTGTGACACACGGAATTTTGGGTTTTCATTTGTTGCCACTTCAAATCATCAAAATTAAATGAAATAAACATTTGAATGCATCAGTCTGTGTGCAATGAATAAATATAATGTACAAGTTACACCTTTTGAATGCAATTACTGAAATAAATCAAGTTTTTCAAAATATTCTAATTTACTGGCTTTTACCTGTATTTACCTTCAAGTCATATCCAGTCCAATTCACTTGCACCTCGGGAGAACAAACCAAACCATAGTCCAAGTCTTGACAGTTTCAATCAATCAATCAATGAAAGAGAAGTCTGGGTCCCTGGTCCTTAGCTGAGTGGAAATGTGGCCCCCAAAACAATTGAAGTTGAATACTCTTGCTACACATCTATGAAAAGCAGCGATGAGTCCCTTGGACGCTCCGAATATTGCGCTCGTCTGTTCAATTGTGATGACACTAATTAAACCAGAGAGAAGATAGCAGCTCTGCTCCCACACGTCCTGCTAATATCCGTTATATGAATGTGAGTGTGACTTCTGGCTGTGCTTTCAAAAAAAGACTGCCACAGAGAAAGAAGTCCCCGGCGCGTCTAAAGGCGACCCCGGGCTCCATTTGTCATTTGGTACTAATGAATCCTCCTGGAGTATATACCCTTTCTAGCTTCATCTCATGGTTAAAATGTAGTCTAGAATGTGAACATCATTTTGTTTTTTTTGTTTTTTTAAATGCACCCATGCTGTCTTCACACCTGACAAAACAAACCAAGCGTTGCTTGAGTCACCCGAACAAAAAATAAAGGTGGGTGTGAAATAAGAGTGTGTGGGAGGAGAATGAGACAGCTGCCAGCATGAAGAGGAGAAGGAGAGTGCAGCTGCATAAAGTTTGGATGTGCATCATGTATGCTCACTGCTCATGTTTGCTACGTGTGGAAGACGTAAACATGCAACACGGTTATGGTGTTAGTTCATACTCGCCAACCTTGAGACCTCCGAATTAAAAGGAGGCAAACAAAAGGCGCGCACAAGGGCGGAAGCACAAAACTTGACTATAAACACAAAACTTGCACAAAGGCAGAAACTATGAACAATTAAACAAAACTTGCAAACTATGGCATGAATAAAGAAAACTTACTTGGACGAGAAACCGGCATTAAAAAAAAAGAGCAGCAAGGGTGATAAGGGTGTGTGGAGAGTGTGCAGAAGCAAAAAATGCGGGATGTCGCCAGAAAGACAAACTGAAAAACAATTAACTTAAATACTACAGACTTGATTAACGAAAACAGGTGCGTGACTCAAAACGTGAAACAGGTGCGTGACGTGACAGGTGAAAACTAATGGGTTGCTATGGTGACAAACAAGAGTGCATAATGAGTCCAAATGTGGAACAGGTGAAACTAATGGGTAACCATGGAAACAAGACAAGACAAGGGAGTGAAAAGCCAGAAACTAAAGAGTCCAATAACTAAACAAAACAAAACATGACTAAAACAAAACATGATTACACAGACATGACAAATTCAGTGCAAATGCAAGAATTTCTTATATATATATATATATATATATATATATATATATATATATATATATATATATATATATATATATATATATATATGTATATGTCTTAATAAGGTTATCCAAAAAATAGTGCTCGATACCGTAGTAGAGCGCAATATATGTATGTGTGGGAAAAAAATCACAAGACTACTTCATCTCTACAGGCCTGTTTCATGAGGGGTTCCCTCAATCATCAGGAGAATCTCCTGATGATTGAGGGAACCCCTCATGAAACAGGCCTGTAGAGATGAAGTAGTCTTGTGATTTTTCCCACACATACATATATATATATATATATATATATATATATATATATATATATATATATATATATATATATATATATATATATATATATATATATATATATATATATATATAAAATAAATACTTGAATAACTTTCTTTTATATATATATATATATATATATATATATATATAATATATATATATATATATATATATATATATATATATATATATAATATATATATATATATATATATATATATATATATATATAAAATAAATACTTGAATAACTTTTTTTTAATATATATATATATATATATATAAAATAAATACTTGAATTTGCTCTGAATTCAAGTATTTATTTTATTTTTATATATATATATATATATATATATATATATATATATATATATATATATATATATATATATATATATATATATATATATATATATATATATATTAGGGATGGGATATTGGCTTTTTTGCCGATATCCGATATTCCGATATTGTCCAACTCTTAATTACCGATACCGATATCAACCGATACCGATATATACAGTCGTGGGATTTAATTTGGACAACCAGGTATGGTGAAGATAAGGTCTTTTTTTTAAATAATAATAAAATAAAATAAGATGAATAAATTTAAAAAACGTTCTTGAATAAAAAAGATGTTCACAAAAATTAGACATTTGAAATTACAAATCTTTTTCAATTTTTTTTTTTTTAAACACAAGAATAAGTAACCCACTCACACAAAATAAATACAAAATAAATAAATACTGCCCCCGCGACCCGACCTCGGATAAGCGGAAGAAGATGGATGGATGGATGGATAAATAAATACATACATATATATATATATATATATATATATATATATATATATATATATATATATATATATATATATATATATATACATCCTGAAAATATGCAAACAAAACTGTGTTTAGATAATTGGTGCTTCAAACTTGCATAAATAAATCTTAAGGAATATAACATAACTTGGCTTCTGAGAGCTTCAAAATGTAATGAATAAAATGCTAAAGTTGTTGATAAACAAGCAATTATTTTAATAATTAAATATGGTCATTTTAAATGAATTACTATGATCACTTAAAATTAATTATTTCAAACATGTTTATTTTAATGTATAATTCTATGGCTGGATGTAATAAGGAGTCAGAAAAAGTACAAATAAAAATACAATTAATTTTTATGTTTTTAGCAAAATATAGTAAAAATTTTTTTTTTTTTTTTTTTTTTTTTTTAAATTAATAAATATATTTATTTGTAGGTAAGATAAACATAATAATACAATTTATCTCTAGTCTGGATGATTTAGTTCTTGTCACCCTGTTGTCCTCCCGTAGTGAAAAAAGGCTGTCCTCACTCAGGTCCGGCTGAAAATCGGGAGATTTTCGGGAGAATATTCGTCCCGGGAGGTGCTGAATTTCGGGAGTCTCCCGGAAAATTCGGGAGGGTTGGCAAGTATGTTTTATGTAACAAAACTGAACTGAACCTTTGCCTTACAACAGATTTACTTATGGTGTACTGTTACACCTTCACAGTATACAGTAGGGAAGGGATTCATAAGGCCCCTTTACTCGGTGGATTTTTCGTGGGAATAAGGTCGGGGTTAATTATTTTGCAATGCAGTCTGCTGAAAATGATGGAAAGGGCCACACTACATGGCAATTTAGTTGGAATTGCCACAGAACCCATTTTAAAATAGTCAACGCTCTACTGCAGTCTGGCGGCTAAAGAGGATAGTGCACACACATCCCCCCCCCCGCCCGCCACAAATTTGTTACGTTTCATATGTCAGGGAAAACTGCAACGAATGCCCTTCCGACTGTATCATATATTAGATATACCGTCAAGAAGATAGCTGAAGAGAATATCCAGTACAGTGTACTCATACGGCGTCTGCATGACAGCAGGTTCTTGTGGTTTAATAAAACCCACATGGATCAGTCGCCTGTTTTTCCAAAACTTTATGTGACCTTCGGTTGTTTGGCTAAACGAGGGATCTGAGTTCACACAGCAGCGTGGAGCCTAATTGCTTGTTAAAAGACAGATGGCCAACTCTAAATGCCCCCACTTCATAGCCGGATACTTGACAAAGTATGTGTAGTTGTTTTGTGGTTACTGTGCTATAATGAGCTCATACTTATGAATATTCATTTGGATATCGGCGAGTTGGGTTTTAATGGGAGACGGAGAGGAGAGGTCACTGCTAAACATTTGGCTGGCTCTGTGCACACCACCTTTGTACCAGTGACGTGCGGTGAGGTTGATGGCTGGTGAGGCACTGACTTCATCACAGTCACATTTACAAACATATGAACACTAAAGAGTATCTTATTCACCATTTGATTGGCAGCAGATAACGGGTTATGTTTAAAAGCTCATACCAGCATTCTTCCCTGCTTGGCACTCAGCATCAAGGGTTGAAATTGGGGGTTAAATCACCAAAAATGATTCCCGGGCGCCGCGCCGTTGCTGCCCACTGCTCCCCTCACCTCCCAGGGGGTGAACAAGGGGATGGGTCAAATGCAGAGGACACATTTCATTACACCTAGTGTGTGTTTGTGACAATCATTGGTACTTTAACTTAACTTTAACTTTACACATACAAACTGTAGCACATAAAAAAGCACATTTAATAAAAAAAACTTTATTATGGTCTTACCTTTACTAAATGAAGTCCATGCGCCGCAACTAAAGCCCTCACTTAGTTTCCACGTGCAAGATTGAATCTATTTAAAAAAGTGTAACCGAGGGTTTATAAATGTCGCCTATACTGTATGAAACTACAAAATAACAAACACGGAGGCTCCAGTTTACACGAGGACCACTTTATTTACCTTCTTTCAAAAACTTCCGCTCCACTCCGTGACATCACTTCCGCTCTTAGCGCCTTCAAAATAAGAGCTCAAGGCATATACTGTATAACAGCGCATAACAGGAACTTAACATCACAAAGAGGAAAGCCCATGAAAATAGGTTACAAAAGTTATTTCATAAGAAGCCAAAAAGTGCAAAAACAATAATGTTCGTGTTGGAGGAGTTGTGAATTAGATACACCTGCAGTCTGCAGGTGTACCTAATGTTGTGGCCCTGCAGTCATTCACAACTCCTCCAACACGAACATTATTGTTTTTGCACTTTTTGGCTTCTTATGAAATAACTTTTTTAAATAGATTCAATCTTGCACGTGGAAAGTTTAAGTGTGGGCTTTAGTTGATATAGCAATTCTACGGCGGGGGTGCAGGAGGCGGGATTACTGGAGCCTCAGCCAGTGCGTCTTTTGCAGCAGTTTTATGATTGCTCAGCACAATAAATACTTTACACACATACAGTTGTTGACAAAATACACTGTACATTATATACCTCAGCTAACTAAACTATGGAAATGTATAATATAATTCATATAGCAATACGGTCTCACTGCACAGCAGGCCAGCAGTTAGCCGAGTCCGGAATCCATGTTGAGGCACTGAGTGACGTGCCTCAACTGGCTGCTGTTCATCGCACCGTCTCTTCTCAGTATTTGAACGGCAAATGTGAAAATTCAGCGATTTTGAATAAAAATAATCTAAAACTGGTGAAGTTAAATGGAAAATAACTTTATAGTATAATCACTGGATACATATAACAATTTAATTATTATTTTTTTTTTTTTACATTTTTTTTCTTTCCATGATGGCAGGTGAGGCCCCGCCTCACCTGCCTCTAGTGACTGCACGTCACTGCTTTGTACTCACCAGGAAATCTTGCCAGGTTTGAATGTTTTTTCCTGTCACATTAAATACCGTATTTTTCAGACTATAATCGCACTTAAAATCCTTTTATTTTCCCAAAACTCGACAATGCGCCTTATAACCCGGTGTGCCTAATGTACGGAATAATTTTGGTTGTGCTTACCGACCTCGAAGCTATTTTATTTGGTACATGGTGTAATGATAAGTGTGACCAGTAGATGGCAGTCACACATAAGAGATACGTGTAGACTGTAATATGACTCAAGTAAACAACACCAACATTGTATATCAGTGGTTCTCAAATGGGGGTACCCGTACCCCTGGGGGTACTTGAAGGTATGCCAAGGGGTACGTGAGATTTTTTTTTAAATATTCTAAAAATAGCAACAATTCAAAAATCCTTTATAGATATATTTATTGAATAATACTTCAAGAAAATATGAATTTAAGTTCATAAACTGAACATCAAATCAAGTAAGCTATTCCATTCATTACAATGCAACAATGCAATATTCAGTGTTGACAGCTAGATTTTTTGTGGACATATTTATAATTGAATCACTTGTTTATTTTTCAACAAGTTTTTAGTTATTTTTATATCTTTTTTTCCAAATAGTTCAAGAACTGGAAAAAGGTTGAGAACCACTGTTGTATATGTTCCATTGGCAATATAGAAAATTACACACGGCACTCAGAAATCCATCAAAATGTTTTAGTACGACTTTGGTAAGCTATGAAGTCGCACCGCTTGATGGATTGTACTGTGCTTCAACATACAAGTATTATTATGGTGTGTGTATTAGGTAAGACATATTATCTGGCGTTTTGTTTCGCAATATTATGCAAAAACAACTTTTCTTACTTTCTGTTATCTGCTGATCTGTATTTGGGATCTGCATAAGTCCTGAAAATGTGTCCGCCTTTGTAGTCCGTGCCGACAACGTAGTCGATAAGCTTCTTCTTTTTCTCTATCTTCTTGTTATGGGACATTCATCCTCCACTGTCGCAATTTCTAATCAATCAATCAATCAATGTTTATTTATATAGCCCTAAATCACAAGTGTCTCAAAGGGCTGCACAAGCCACAGGGACATCCTCGGTACAGAGCCCACATAAGGGCAAGGAAAAACTCACCCCAGTGGGACGTCGATGTGAATGACTATGAGATATAATATAAAGTAGTGTAAAGTTCTTACTTATATCTGCCAGTAAACTGGCCGTGAAAGCGCTAAAACATACCGGTGTAGTGAGTTTACATTATTCACCCAAGGAACTTTAGTTATCAAAGAGTTCCGGTTGGACGGTTTTTCACGGGACACATTCCCTGCGTTGTTGTTGCACTAGTGAGCCACGGATGAGGAGATGCTGCTCCATCCATCCATCCATCTTCTTCCGCTTATCCGAGGTCGGGTCGCGGGGGCAGCAGCTTAAGCACTGAAGACGCCGCACCGATCCGCCTGTCGATCTCACGATCCACTCTTCCCCCACTCGTGAACAAGACTCCGAGGTACTTGAACTCCTCCACTTGGGGCAAGATCTCCTCCTCAACCCGGAGATGGCACTCCACCCTTTTCCGGGAGAGAACCATGGACTCGGACTTGGAGGTGCTGATTCCCATCCCAGTTGCTTCACACTCGGCTGCGAACCGATCCAGTGAGAGCTGAAGATCTTGGCCGGAGGAAGCCATCAGGACCACATCATCTGCAAATAGCAGAGACCTAATCCTGCAGCCACCAAACCAGATACCCTCAACGCCCTGACTGCGCCTAGAAATTCTGTCCATAAAGGTTATGAACAGAATCGGTGACAAAGGGCAGCCTTGGCGGAGTCCAACCCTCACTGGAAACGTGTTCGACTTACTGCCGGCAATGCGGACCAAGCTCTGAGACTGATTATACAGGGAGCGAACTGCCACAATAAGACAGTCCGTTACCCCATACTCTCTGAGCACTCCCCACAGGACTTCCCGGGGTACACGGTCGAATGCCTTTTCCAAGTCCACAAAGCACATGTAGACTGGTTGGGCAAACTCCCATGCACCCTCAAGGACCCTGCCGAGAGTATAGAGCTGGTCCACAGTTCCACGACCAGGACGAAAACCACACTGTTCCTCCTGAATCCGAGGTTCGACTATCCGGCGTAGCCTCCTCTCCAGTACACCTGAATAGACCTTACCGGGAAGGCTGATGAGTGTGATCCCACGATAGTTGGAACGCACCCTCCGGTTCCCCTTCTTAAAGAGAAGGGGAAACGGAGTGGTTGACAAGACTCTGCAACATCGCGTGGACATCGGGGGCGGTACCTCTGGATTGGCAGACCGGGGTGGTGGAGATGCTGCTCCGTTGTTGATTTAAGTAAAGTCTGAATGTCATTAAAACAGTTAGCTTAATTAATTAACGATTAATTAGTACTGTGATACTATACTAGTACCATTATACCGTACAACCCTAGTAAATTGCTATTAATTCTCAGATTTGTCTCAGGCATCTCATTTCATTCTCTTTAAGAGACCTCCTCTGTGTATCCCACTTCTCAAGTATTGCTCAAATGGTTATCTCAACTCAACCTCCTTTGTCTCAATGATGGCTTGTCTCTTTTTAGCTTATCTCTCGCTCCTAAGGGTACCTCAGGAGAAACAAATGATCACATAATGAAACAAATATGAGAAGCTCAAACTGATCTCAAGATAAGAGGTTGAGCAACAGATGAGCGAACACATTTTTGAGTTTTTGAGTTGAGAGTTTTACGAGCCTTACTATTGGTAGATTTCAAAGACAGCTTTTGTCTTTTTGCCAGTTTTTTGTGATAACTTACAAACAATTATTCTAACAATAAATACTGTCTATTATATCGCATTATTCACATGTGACTAATATAAATACTGTCTATTATACATTCAAGTACAGTAAAAAAGGAACATGTGCATTATACAGAATATAAAAGTATATAAAATGCACAACCCAGTGAACCATTTACACCTTTTTCTGTGCATTGAGAATCACACAGACTGAGCAGTCTTGTTTGAATGTTACAAATTGACCTAATAAACCTAACATGGAAAATTATTTACCATGTTGCAGTTGTAATCTTTGCTCATTGTATTCTTCTTCTTTGAAAATAAGGCGATTTTATAAAGAATGTAGCTCACACCGTCCGTTTTCTTCACACGTACAAAAAAAGGTTTTTTTTGGCGATTGGAGTGAGAATGGAGGAAACGGCGAATAGAAGTGGTCCAATTGTGAATGCGTGAAGTTCTAAGGACAAGTCCGCAGTAAGATTGCATCACAGATGGAAGCATTCGGATTCTGCCATTAAAAAGTGTCAAACAAGACACTGGGGATCAGATGCTTGCTTGCTATCTTCTGACAAAGTTTTACAAGACAACAGCAACTCATTAATTGCAGCATCTAAACCAGGGGTCTCAAACTCAATTTACCTGGGGGCCACTGGATGCGGAAACTGGGTGAGGCTGGGCCGCAAAAAAAGATTTCTTAAAAAAAATCTAACATGCACTTTTTAATGAATTCACCTTCTTTGAATGGCTTTCCCGCCCTAGCAACCATCTCACTCACCATGTACCGTATTTTCCGCACCATAAGCCGCCCTGGGTTATAAGCCGCGCCTTCAATGAACGCCATATTTCAAAACTTTGTCCACCTATAAGCCGCCCCGTGTTGTAAGCCGCATCTAACTGCGCTAAAGGAATGTCAAAAAAACAGTCAGATAGGTCAGTCAAACTTTAATAATATATTAAAAACCAGCGTGATGTGGGCGCGCATGGAGTCGTATATCAACATGGACGGAGCTGCGTGAAAAAAGTCACCCGGCCTCTTCGTGTAAACTTACCTTAACCACTCGCTCATCTTTTCTTCATCCATCCATCCCTTCGAGTTAGCTTTTATGATGACGCCGGCTGGAAAGGTCTCTTTTGGCAAGGTCTTCCTTTTGAATATCACCATGGGTGGAAGTTTCTGGCCATTAGCATGGCAAGCTAGAACCACAGTGAAGGATGACTTCTCATTCCCTGTGGTGCGAATATTCACCGTACGTGCTCCCGTTGTATCCACAGTGCGGTTCACAGGAATATCAAAAGTCAGTGGAACCTCGTCCATGTTGATAATGTTCTCTGGCCGGATCTTTTTTTCAGCTATCTTGTTTTTACAATATGCACGGAAAGTAGCCAGCTTTTCTTGAAAGTCTTTAGGCAGTTGCTGTGAAATAGCAGTCCGTGTGCGGATGGAGAGATTGCGTCTTTTCATGAACCGGAAACCTGTCGCTTAGTAGGAGCCATTTTGTGGTCTTTACAGATGTAAACACACAAAGGAAATGAAACGTAATATCCGCGCGCTTCTTCTTCTTCTACGCGGGCGGGTGGTTGCTTACAGTAGAAGAAGAAGCGCTTCCTGTTCTATGGGGGCGGGTGCTTACCTTGGCGGTTGCTTGCGTAGAAGAAGAAGCACTTCCTCTTCTACGGGGAAAAAAGATGGCGGCTGTTTACCGTAGTTGCGAGACCGAAACTTTATGAAAATGAATCTTAATATTAATCCATATATAAAGCGCACCGGGTTATAAGCCGCACTGTCAGCTTTTGAGTAAATTTGTGGTTTTTAGGTGCGGCTAATAGTGCGGAAAATACGGTAGCTAGCTTTGACGGCTGCATCGCTCTTTTCGCTTGCTTTCTTGACGAAATCTTGTTGCCTCAGTAGAGTGGTTTTAAAATTTGCAACCCGGTTCACTCTCTCATCTCCCTGGTATTTTGCATACTCCTCAGCATGTCTAGTTGTATAATGACGTTTCAAATTGTATTCCTTGTGCACCGCAACTTTCTCTGTATCAACTACAGAAAAGAGCTATAGGGATTGTTCATAAAGTAGATTACTTAGAACACACTAACATATTTATTTATTAGCGTGTGCGGGTGTCGTGGAAAAGCGGCAAAATGATTCTCTGCTTGCATCACGCAAGTGACGTCAATGCATACTTGCCAACCTTGAGACCTCCGAATTCGGGAGATGGGGGGGGTTGAGGTGTATGTAGGGGGCTTGAGGTGGGCGGGGTTGGGAGGAGGCGGGGTTGGGGCTAGCGGGGGTGTTTTTGTAACCCGGAAGAGTTAGGGCTGCAAAGGATTCTGGGTATTTGTTCTGTTGTGTTTATGTTGTGTTTAGGTGCGAATGTTCTCCCAAAATGTGTTTGTCATTCTTGTTTGGTGTGGGTTCACAGTGTGGCGCATATTTGTAACAATGTTAAAAAATAAATAAAATAAAATATCACCACCCTCAGTGTGACATGTATGGCTGTTCCTCAAGTATGTCTTGCAAAAACTTGCGTGTGGCTGCAGATGTCTCTTACAACGTGTGTCTGGGCCGGCACGCTGTTAGTATGGAGAAAAAGATGATGCGATGACAGTTGTATAATGACATTTCAAATTGTATTCCTTGTGCACCGCAACTTTCTCTCGCCGTGGAGTTTACAGTTACGGTAGCACAATTAGCCCCGAACGGGCTAACACAACCACTAACGTGTTACACGTCTGATTCGCCCAGCGACTCTCTGTCGGAGTATCAGCGCTGGGGTCCAGTGTACCACACTTTTGTATTGTCGCTCGGTCCTTCGGCGGAGTGCTTTGGAAGCTACCGGACCGCTCGTCTTCCCCGCCCGGACTGTTCACAACGGGGGCGGGAGCGAGCAGGCGGGCGAGCGAGAGAGGCAGGGAGGGAGGGAGGAAAAGCGTGTGCGGGTGTCGTGGAAAAGCGGCAAAATGATTCTCTGCTTGCATCACGCAAGTGACGTCAATGCATACTTGCCAACCTTGAGACCTCCGAATTCGGGAGATGGGGGAGGGGGGGGGGGGGGGGGGGGGGGGTTGAGGTGTGTGTAGGGGGCTTGAGGTGGGCGGGGTTGGGAGGAGGCGGGGTTGGGGCTAGCGGGGGTGTTTTTGTAGCCCGGAAGAGTTAGGGCTGCAAAGGATTCTGGGTATTTGTTCTGTTGTGTTTATGTTGTGTTTAGGTGCGAATGTTCTCCCGAAATGTGTTTGTCACTCTTGTTTGGTGTGGGTTCACAGTGTGGCGCATATTTGTAGCAATGTTAAAAAATACATTGTTACAAAAATACAGACCAATCTTTAAGCTGCATTCTGACTATCCTCCAAGTCAAACCCCCTTCGAATGCATCTCCACCTCATCAGGCCAGTTTTTAACGCTTCCATCTCGATTCTATGGACAGATATAAGGATAGCTGAGTTGAGGTCACCTACCTAGGTTCCATTCTAGAGGCTAATCTTTCCTGTGATAAAATGGCAACCAAGGTAATCAAAAAGGTCAACCAACGAACGAGATTTCTCTACAGAATCTCCTCTCTGGTCAACAAAAGCACCATGAAGATTCTAGCGGGAACTCTCATTCAACCCTTTTTCGATTACGCATGCACCTCCTGGTACCCTAGCACCTCCAAAACCCTCAAATCTAGACTCCAAACATCCCAGAACAAGCTGGTCAGGTTACTTCTAGATCTCCACCCCAGATCACACCTCACTCCTACCCACTTCTTCAAAGTGGGCTGGCTCAGGGTGGAGGACAGAGTAAAACAACTTGCACTGAGCCTGGTCTATAAAATCCGCTACACCTCCCTGATACCAAAGTACATGTCAAACTACTTCCTTAACGTAAATGACCGCCATAACCACAACACCAGGGGGAGCTCCACTCACCACGTTAAACCCAGATTCCGAACTAACAAAGGTCTTAACTCATTCTCCTTCTATGCCACATCAATATGGAATGCACTCCCAACAGGTGTAAAATAAAGGGCATCTCTATCCTCCTTCAAAACCGCACTAAAACAACACCTCCAGGCAACTTCAACCCTAAACTAACACCCTCCCTTCCACATCCCACCTCCCCGGATTGTAAATAATCAAATGTACATACTTATTCTTATGCTTTTTGAACTCACTATGGTCACCGCTCGCTGTTCATATTCTACCAAGTCAGACCTACACTGTTCCAATGTCCATTTCTCTGATGATGCAATTGTTGATGACTGAAGTGTTGATATCAACCAAACCTTGTTCAACAGTCCGGGGGTCTCCGTTGTGGTATTTTAGGCTTCATATTGCCCCACACATTTTCAATGGGAGACAGGTCTGGACTACAGGCAGGCCAGTCTAGTACTCGCACTCTTTTACTATGAAGCCACGCTGTTGTAACACGTGGCTTGGCATTGTCTTGCTGAAATAAGCAGGGGCGTCCATGGTAACGTTGCTTGGATGGCAACATATGTTGCTCCAAAACCTGTATGTACCTTTCAGCATTAATGGTGCCTTCACAGATGTGTAAGTTACCCATGTCTTGGGCACTAATACACCCCCATACCATCACAGATGCTGGCTTTTCAACTTTGCGCCGATAACAATCCGGATGGTTCTTTTCCTCTTTGGTCCGGAGGACACGACGTCCACAGTTTCCAAAAATAACTTGAAATGTGGACTCCTCAGACCACAGAACACTTTTCCACTTTGCATCAGTCCATCTTAGATGAGCTCAGGCCCAGCGAAGCCGACGGCGATTCTGGGTGTTGTTGATAAATGGCTTTCGCTTTGCATAGTAGAGTTTTAACTTGCACTTACAGATGAAGCGACGAACTGTAGTTACTGACAGTGGTTTTCTGAAGTGTTCCTGAGCCCATGTGGTGATATCCTTTACACACTGCTGTCGCTTTTTGATGCAGTACTGCCAGAGGGATTGAAGGTCTGTAACATCATCGCTTACCTGCAGTGATTTCTCCAAATTCTCTGAACCTTTTGATGATATTACGGACCATAGATGGTGAAATCCCTAAATTCCTTGCAATAGCTGGTTGAGAAATGTCGTTCTTAAACTGTTCGACAATTTACTCACGCATTTGTTCACAAAGTAGTGACCCTCGCCCCATCCTTGTTTGTGAACGACTGAGCATTTCATGGAAGCTGCTTTTATACGCAATCATGGCACCCACCTGTTCCCAATTAGCCTGCTCACCTGTGGGATGTTCCAAATAAGTGTTTGATGAGCATTCCTCAACTTTATCAGTCTCAGGTATAAAGAGTGTCAAGAAGTCATACT
Source organism: Nerophis lumbriciformis (assembly GCF_033978685.3). Classification (NCBI taxonomy): domain Eukaryota; kingdom Metazoa; phylum Chordata; class Actinopteri; order Syngnathiformes; family Syngnathidae; genus Nerophis; species Nerophis lumbriciformis. The sequence goes on along the minus strand of NC_084583.2, from coordinate 23,792,956 downwards.
GTTTGTTCATACTACTGTCACTACTCAACTGCCAAAATAACTGTAGACACCTTAATATTTATTTCCTATACTGTATATACTGTGTATACTGTATATACTGTTATACTATTTCATATTGCACTGGTACTGTATGTGACTACTGTACTTTTACTTGTACTGATACTTCTACCATAACTACTGGGACTTATTGTGCAACTTAATGTCTTGTAATTAATGTACATCAGAGCTATACAAATTGTTGTATTTTTTGTATTTAGTGCAGCGGTGCTCATTACGTCAATCGCGATCTACCGGTCGATCTCGGAGGGTGTGTCAGTCGATCACCAGCCAGGCATTAAAAAAATAGTCCTAAAAATGAGCGATCATAAATCTTCACTATGACGTCACTTTCGTCACTTGATTGACATTCACGGCACCCGAGGGTCTTCTGAGATGACGCTGGCTGCTGTCAGCTCAATAAAATTACCGACTGGAAGGCGAGAAACACTTTATTTCAACAGACTCTGGCGCCGTACCTGTCGTCAAAACTCCAAAGACCGACTGCACAGTTGCACAATAAAAGCGCTGCTTCATCCTGCCTGCGCTACCAAAATAAGGGTCTCAGAAAGCTGGCGTGCACAAGCTAGCAAGCTACGGAGTTTGCCGACAATGTATTTCTTGTAAAGTGTATACAAAGGAGTACGGAAGCTGGACAAATAAGATGCCAAAAACCAACCACTTTCATGTGGTATTGGACAGAAAGGAGGACTTTTTTTCTCCTCCATTCGAAAATGTGTAGGTTATCATCACCACTGTCTGATTCTAATCAATGCAAGTCATCAGAATCAGGTAATACACCAACTTATATTCTTGTCTTCATGAAAGAAAGGAATCTATATGCATTAAACATGCTTGTATTATCTTTAACCACCTTTAACTTGTTAATAATATTAACTATATGTGTTAAACATGCTTGTATTATCTTTAACCACCTTTAACTTGTTAACAATATTAACTACATGTGTTAAACATGCTTGTATTATCTTTAACCACCTTTAAGTTGTTAACAATATTAACTATATGTGTTAAACATGCTTGTATTATCTTTAACCACCTTTAAGTTGTTAACAATATTAACTATATGTGTTAAACATGCTTGTTTTATCTTTAACCACCTTTAAGTTGTTAACAATATTAACTATTTGTGTTAAACATGCTTGTATTATTTTTAACCACCTTTAAGTTGTTAACAATATTAACTATATGTGTTAAACATGCTTGTTTTATCTTTAACCACCTTTAACTTGTTAACAATATTAACTATATGTATTAAACATACTTGTATTATCATTAAACACCTTTAATGTATTAACAATATTAACTATATGTGTTAAACATGCTTGCATTATCATTAAACACCTTTAACTTGTTAACAAAAACATATAATTCATAAATAAGTAAATATAAATTATATATATATGAATGAGGTAGATCCCCACGACTTGATCAATTGAAAAGTAGCTCGCCTGCAGAAAAAGTGTGAGCACCCCTGATTTAGTGTATTAAATTCAGCAACTAAGTGTTTGGATCCCACTGTACGCAATATCTGAAGAGCATGGAAAAAAGCATTTCACTGTGGTGTATTCTGCATGTGACGAATAAAACCCTTGAACCTTGAGGCATCAAATTCCCAATGAGCTAATATTTGCAAAAAATAACAAAAGTTTCTCAGTTCGAACATTAAATATCTTGTCTTTGCAGTCTATTCAATTGAATATAGGTTGAAACGGATTTGCAAATCATTGTATTCTGTTTTTATTTACAATTTACACAATGTGCCAACTTCACTGGTTTTGGGGTTTGTAATTTCCAAATTCAATGGAATAAGGAAACAGATTGTCTATAATGTTAGTTTCCACTGTTTGACATAGTCGTTTACCAATCTTGTCTTGTCACAACATTTTTTCATGTTATTGCCTGTGTATGTTAAGTGCTATATAAATAGAGTTTGATTTGATTTTGTTCAACAAAAGAGCAAGTGATGAATGTTGGAATTTAAGGGGAAGTTGAATCCCATCTGTCTTCACATGGGAAGAAGCCTCTGGTCCGCATGCACGGAGAGGACAGGGGAAGACAGAAGCTGCTTAAATGGTCTCTTACATACCAGACGGTTCATGTGCATGCTCAAATTACCCAAGATCAAGTGGTCTAATCCTCAGGGCCGCTTTTTAAAGCACGCAAACAAATCCCTAAAGCTCGTCAGCGCCTTTGCTCATTCACGGTCTCTACAGGTCGCATATCAGTCAAATCCATCTGCGCTCTCGAGTCATTCTCTGAATTAAATTATAGCCAGGCCCAGATCATACAAGGTCGGGCTGTGATCTCGGCAGGCTGAGCCTAATCTTCCAGAAGTCAAGCTTGAAATGGAACTCCTCTGCGATCCGAGGCTGGTGTTTGTTATCTACAATTTTGAGAGGAGGGATGTGTTGCTGGATGAATCACAACATTGGCTGTCCTGTCCTGGTCTTGTCGACTTGTCCACAAATGGGTTTGATAACACCAGCACAGATGCTTAACACGCTTAAGAATTTCCGCAGTTGAAGCCGGATGCTATTCCAGTATTGTTTGCTCCTAAGGGAGGTCCGGCCGCCATATCCTTTGGGGGTTTGGGGTGGGGGGGTTTGTTATCATCCAAGCATCGTGCAGAGAGGCTACAACTTCCTATATCTTTAAGGAGTATCCTTCAAAGGGTAAACAATGACTTTGATAATGCAATCATTTTCTAGACGAGTTGGAATTATTGCTCACATTATAATTAAATGTGCTTCACTAATAGAAGCTTAAAATCAAGCCAGAGTCAGTCTAAGGCGAGGTCCAGCAACTCGCGGCTCTAGAGCCACATTAGCTCCATGGGAATGGAAAAAAAATGGGGTGAAAAATATATTTTTTGTTGTAAAATAGTTTCTGTAGGGGCAGCACGGTGGAAGAGGGGTTAGTGCGTCTGCCTTACAATACAAAGGTCCTGAGTAGTCCTAAATTCAATCCCGGGCTCGGGATCTTTCTGTGTGGAGTTTGCATGTTCTCCCCGTGACTGCGTGGGTTCCCTCTGGGTACTCCGGCTTCCTCCCACCTCCAAAGACATGCACCTGGGGATAAGTTGATTGGCAACACTAAATTGGCCCTAGTGTGTGAATGTGAGTGTGAATGTTGTCTGTCTATCTGTGTTGGCCCTGCGACATATTTGCCAACCTTGAGACCTCCGATTTCGGGAGGTGGGGTGTGGGGGGGCGTGGTCGGGGGGGGGCGTGGTTGGGGGCGTGGCTAAGATGGGAGGAGTATATTTACAGCTAGAATTCACCAAGTCAAGTATTTCATATATATATATATATATATAATAAAATAAATATATATATATAGCTAGAATTCACTGAAAGTGAAGTATTTTCTTATATATATATATATATATATATATATATATATATATATATATATATATGTCTTAATAAGGTTATCCAAAAAATAGTGCTCGATACCGTAGTAGAGCGCAATATATGTATGCGTGGGGAAAAAAATCACAAGACTACTTCATCTCTACAGGCCTGTTTCATGAGGGGTTCCCTCAATCATCAGGAGATTTTAATAGAAGCATTCACATACCATGGTTTATATAGGGCACAGAGTGGGTAGGTACAGGCTGGCGTAGGGGCGTGGTGATTGGCTCATGTGTTACCTAGGAGGTGTTTCCGTCTGTGACGGCATGCTGATACAATTTCGCTGCGCTTGTTGAGGGATGACAGGTCTGGACGGTATATAATAAACAGTTTCTCTTTCAAGCATAGGTTGCATCTTTTATTACCACTATTGTAAGGTGTGCTGGATGCAAGAATTTGCCATGTTATTGAATATTCAACATTATTGTCTTTGAGGTCCCAAATGTGTTTGCTGAGTTCTGTAGTATTCCGCAGGTTTTGGTTCCTGAAAGAAGCCTTGTGATTGTTCCATCTGGTTTTAAACTCTCCCTCGGTTAATCCTACATATGGATGTGTTAATGTCCTTACGTGTTACCTTAGATTGGTAAACAACTGATGTTTGTAAGCACCCCCCGTTGAGAGGGCAATCAGGTTTTTTGCGGCAGTTGCAGCCTTTGTTGGTTTTGGAGTCGTTCTGTCCGGGGGCCGACGGCTCATTTGCAATTGTTTTGTTGTGGTTTGAGATAATTTGTCGTATATTGTTCATACAGCTGTAGCTCAATTTAATGTTGTTCTTGTTGAATACTTTTCTTAGGGTGTTGCCTTTGGGGAAGTGTTTGTTGATCAGAGTGAGGAATTTGTGGCCAATGTTAGTTGAGACGTTTTTGCTGTATGGGGGGTTGTACCAGATTATGTTGTTTCGTTTTCTGCTCTTTTTTGGTTGGATTCCTGGCGTGGGTTCATAGGTGAGGGTGAAATTGTATCCGCTTTCATCAAGTGCTTTTTGGTACGGGGGGGTTGCTTGGTCAAATTCAGCTTTGCTAGATGACAGCATCGATAGCCTTTTATTAATTCCGGTAGGTATTCTTTTCGTGGTGGTGGGTGGGTGGTTGCTGTCATGGTGCACGTATTGGAGTGTTGTGTTGGATTTCGTGAATGGTTGGTAGCTGTTATTTTTCAGGTTGAAAGTGACGTCGAGGAAGTTGACGGTTTGCTTGTTGGCTTCAATCGTGATCCGTAGGCCGTTCTCTTTGAAAATTTGGCATATGCGCTTCTTGGTATTCTCGCTGCTCCTTGGCGAGGCGCGACACACTGCCAGTCCGTCATCACGGTAAATACCAAGGTTCAGGTTGAGGCTAGCGAGCTGGGAGAGGAGGAAACTCCCAACGAGTTCACACGTTTCTGCTCCGTCAAAACTTCCCATAGTGACGTCAAATGTTGCATTGTTCTTTTTTTGCCATGGTGTACTGTTGTGGATGAGTATGGAGTTTTTTGCGTGGATGATGTTTCTTTCGTTGCCTGTGATTGAGTCGTAGTCTGAGGCGAAGTCTAATGCTTGAGTCAGTAGGTCTTGCGTGATGGAAGGGTAAAATTCTTCGATATCGAAGGAGATAAAGTTGTGCTGTTGTTTGTCTTGGATGTTGTTAAACCATTTGATTACTGCTGCTGTATTTCTCCATTGGTTGAGTGGTGTTTTGTCCTTGATTTTTGTGTTGACTCTGTCCAGGATTATTTTGCTGATTTTTCCTATTTCAGATTTAGTTGGGTTTATTAGTCGGCATGTTGGGTTATTTGCGAAGTTGGGTTTGTGGTCCTTCAATGTGATGAAGGCTTCCTTGTTGGCTGTGGCGTCCACCCTGTCCTCAATGTCCAGTTCAGCCGCGATCCTTTTATTTTCCAGGTGGATGTTCTGTAAAGTGTTGGGTTGTGCTTTTTTGTATGATTTGGTGATGCTTCTGTCCAGTAAGGTGTTATGTTCTGGTATGTCCATTCTGTAGAAGTTTGTGGTTTTATCGGCGGCTATGATGAGGTTGTTTACTTTCTTGAACACATCCAAGCTGAAAAATGACACGGAGCGCATCAAGAAAGTAAACAACCTCATCAAGCTTGGTGAGGAGTGGGTTGCGGACTGGCTTGAATTTGACTGATTGTATCATTTTGAGCATGTCGTTCTCAAAATCCTTTAGTTCCTCAACTGTGGGTGGGTTCTTGGTAGATTTGAATATGTAAGTTTTCCAACACAAAACAAACTAATCCCCGCCCGCACTCACGCTAACGCTCCCTCTCTTCTCTCGCCCACACACTCACTGACACACACTCACTGACGTCACTCACCTCACATGCTCACCTATTAAAGGGCCACACACACACATACGCTACTCTCATAACAGCTTGTAAGTTCCAAGCCGCAGCTGCGATTGGACCTGGATAGCCTCCAGGAAGAAGTAGTGGACTACCAAGTGCTTGGCACTGAAGATCTTCCTCAGGAAGCAAAGATTGACCGGTTTTGGGCCATGCTAGGGAGAGATGGAAGATTACAGACTCTAATGCATTTGATGAAAGCACTTTTGTGCGTGCCACACATCAATGCATCATCAGAGAGGGTGTTCAGCATGGTTAGAAAAATAGTGACAGAGAATAGAACAAGGATGGACAATTCAACCCTTAACTCAACAATGAGTAGATGAGTGTTATGTGTGTGTATATGTGTAAATAAATGAACACTGAAATTCAAGTATTTATTGTATTCATATATACATATATATATAATAAAATAAATATATATATATATATATAGATAGAATTCACTGAAAGTCAAGTATTTCTTAGATATATATATATATATATATATATATATTTTTATATATATATATATATATATATATATAAAACCCTCGACCACGCCCACCCCACACCCCTCCCCCCACCTCCCGAAATCCGAGGTCTCAAGGTTGGCAAGTATGACACTATTTGACCGATGCAACTACATTGATTGATTGATTGATTGAGACTTTTATTAGTGATTGCACAGTAAAGTACATATTCCGTACAATTGACAACCAAATGGTAACACCCCAATAAGTTTTTCAACTTCTTTAAGTCGGGGTCCACTTAAATTGATTCATGATACAAATATATACTATCAGATATATACTATCATCATGTTTGTTTGTCGCTTTGTACATCTGCCTGTCCATTCACATACACACATACATGTACTTTTTGTCTACAGGGCAATCTTGTTATGAATTATTAGTAACCTCATACATGAGTGGTCAGAATTGGCGACAGGTCAGTGAACATGGAGCGAGTCGCTTTCAAGTCCAATCCTTCTGCCTGCCACTCACTGAGCTAGCAACCAATCAATGAGTGTTAGCCTAGCGAACCAGGACTTTGATTCAGTAACAGACCGTCCAACCATTCTAAAAACACTGTTTACAAAAGGCACCATTTGTTCAGAAATAGGGATTTCAGGACTGTTGAGTTAATGTGCTGATAAGTAATTGAAGCAAAAGACCTGTTAACACAGACAACAATTGCATTTTGATGCACATTTGATTAAAGGATTAGTCCACGTCACCTCCGTTCCACAGAGCTTAACTCAGCCTTCAGGCCTTTTGTTGCGGAAGAATGAATATTGGCTTCCACACAGTCTAAGCGGCAAGCAAGATCTGTATGCAGCCTGGGTTTATTGGACGGACAGACTGAACACATGTTGTGCATTTAATTTCTGAGAAATTTCAAGTTGGGTTCAAAGTTTGTGGTAAGGCAACAGCACCCCCATGCAGCGTATTTGTCAGAAAAACAATAGCACATAGCAGTTGTGCATGTTTAACATTCTGTTTAGTGTGCAGCGCATTGGCGTTGTTAGGCATACAGGTAAAAGCCAGTAAATTAGAATATTTTGAAAAACTTGATTTATTTCAGTAATTGCATTCAAAAGGTGTAACTTGTACATTATATTTATTCATTGCACACAGACTGATGCATTCAAATGTTTATTTCATTTAATGTTGATGATTTGAAGTGGCAACAAATGAAAATCCAAAATTCCGTGTGTCACAAAATTAGAATATTACTTAAGGCTAATACAAAAAAGGGATTTTTAGAAATGTTGGCCAACTGAAAAGTATGAAAATGAAAAATATGAGCATGTACAATACTCAATACTTGGTTGGAGCTCCTTTTGCCTCAATTACTGCGTTAATGCGGCGTGGCATGGAGTCGATGAGTTTCTGGCACTGCTCAGGTGTTATGAGAGCCCAGGTTGCTCTGATAGTGGCCTTCAACTCTTCTGCGTTTTTGGGTCTGGCATTCTGCATCTTCCTTTTCACAATACCCCACAGATTTTCTATGGGGCTAAGGTCAGGGGAGTTGGCGGGCCAATTTAGAACAGAAATACCATGGTCCGTAAACCAGGCACGGGTAGATTTTGCGCTGTGTGCAGGCGCCAAGTCCTGTTGGAACTTGAAATCTCCATCTCCATAGAGCAGGTCAGCAGCAGGAAGCATGAAGTGCTCTAAAACTTGCTGGTAGACGGCTGCGTTGACCCTGGATCTCAGGAAACAGAGTGGACCGACACCAGCAGATGACATGGCACCCCAAACCATCACTGATGGTGGAAACTTTACACTAGACTTCAGGCAACGTGGATCCTGTGCCTCTCCTGTCTTCCTCCAGACTCTGGGACCTCGATTTCCAAAGGAAATGCAAAATTTGCATGGTTGGGTGATGGTTTGGGGTGCCATGTCATCCCTTTTTTGTATTAGCCTTAAGTAATATTCTAATTTTGTGACACACGGAATTTCGGATTTTCATTTGTTGCCACTTCAAATCATCAAAATTAAATGAAATAAACATTTGAATGCATCAGTCTGTGTGCAATGAATAAATATAATGTACAAGTTACACCTTTTGAATGCAATTACTGAAATAAATCAAGTTTTTCAAAATATTCTAATTTACTGGCTTTTACCTGTATATATTCTTAAGCCCCCCTAAATAATTTGGTGTTTTTGTTTTTTTACAAATACATGCCGACATAGTCATTATAAAGTGGCCCGAATATGAGTTTAAATAAATAATCATATAACCTGTTATTATTCACTCAGTTTCCCCTCACTTCATAGCGTAAAGTAGAGAGCCCCTTTAGTGCGTCGGTATCCAATCCATTCCACTTGTTCATATAGAAAACGCCCACATCACTCAAATTCCAGTCCGCATTTTCTCAGCGACCTTGCTTGCGGTCCTGCAGGTGTACGAAGCACATTATCTTCCTTTACAATGAGTGAAGCTGCACGAAACCTTGTGTGTGCAATTGTAAATAATTTAGTTTTTTAAGTGTTGTGTTTCTTGTAGAATCTATATAAACTAATATACATTAGCCTATTGTTAAAATAATGAAAAAAACATCATTAAATATATTTGTTTTATTGTATTGTTACATTAATAGCTGTTGTATTATTATAGGATGGCTTGTTAAACATTTCATAGGATTTTCAGAGGGAGGAAAAACCAAGACATTTAATATAAAATGTAAAATGAATAAATACATAAAAAGAAAAAGAAAAAAAATGGTTAAAACCCATCGTCCCGGGGAGCATTTCATTTCGTCCCGTGCATTTTTAAAAAATAATAATAATAACAATGAATAATTTCTAAGTCTTTGTTAGCCGTTTGTGAAGTTTTGTGCTTGCGCGTAACGTTCGCTCGCATCCTGTGCATCTCTTGGGGGATAAGCCCCCCCTGTCCTTAAAAGCTAGTGACGCCCCTGGTGCAGCGCTTCAGGAGTAGAAGAGTTACACAGTGGGGTGTGCTATGGTTCTACCTTTTCTGAAGAGATAGCTGAATCTAAGATCCTGTCTACATTAAGCCAGATAACTCATTAAACAAATTATTATTTAGCCTAAGCCCCGTTTCGGCATACTTGCCAACCTTGAGACCTCCGATTTCGGGAGGTGGGGGTAGGGGGGTGGGGGTGGGCGTGGTCGGGGTGGGACGGGGGCGTGGTTGGGGCGTGGCTAAAAGGGGAGGGGTATATTTACAGCTAGAATTCACCAAGTCAAGTATTTCATATATATATATATATATATATATATATATATATATATATATATATATATATATATATATATACATATATATATATATACATGTATATTTATTTTATTGTATGTATATTTTATTATATATTTTATTTTATATATATATATATATATATATAAAATAAATACTTGAATTTCAGTGTTCATGTATTTCCACATATACACACACATAACACTCATCTACTCATTGTTGAGTTAAGGGTTGAATTGTCCATCCTTGTTCTATTCTCTGTCACTATTTTTCGAACCATGCTGAACACCCTCTCTGATGATGCATTGCTGTGTGGCACGCACAAAAGTGCTTTCATCAAATGCACTAGATGGCAGTATTGTCCTGTTTAAGAGTGTCACAACATTGCTGTGTACGGCAGACGAACTGCTTTACGGTATACAAAAAAGTGACTGCTGTTGTTGTGTGTTGTAGCAGCGCTGGGAGGACGTTAATGAAACTGCCTAACAATAAACCCACATAAGAAACCAAGAACTCGCCCTCCATCATTCTACAGTTATAACATCATTGGGCAGGTACGCTTTTTTATATTGTGGAGGACCTGAGTCCGCCTGAATTTCGGGAGATTTTCGGGTGAAAATTTGTCCCGGGAGGTTTTTGGGAGAGGCGCTGAATTTCGGGAGTCTCCCGGAAAATCCAGGAGGGTTGGCAAGTATGCGTTTCGGCCACACTAAACCATCCATTAAGGTTCCCCTCCTTGGATAATTTTTTACACGGCTAAGTGCGCCGTCTATTTCTTGAATCTCCGGCTCTTAGCTTTGTATGGACTCATTGATCGTTTAGAGAGGAAGTGACGCCAGAAAGATCGCGCCCCACACAGGAAGTGACGTGTGAAAGAACGCGCCACAGCCGGCTTCATAATAAAGCGGTTCCGTAACTCGGAGCTTACCACTGGAAATATGGAGGCGAGTCATCGTGTTTCTCCTTCTTCTACATGTACAGACGCTTGTGGAAATCACACATGAATACCATAAGAGAAAGCGATTGCAGCTATTTCAGATACAACACTTCTCAGGCGGCAAGAGATCTTTCAAATGTCCATGTCAGCTGTGATTCTGCTTACCGAAAAACTTTGTCCATTTGTCGAAGGCGACACAACGAGACGAGATGTGATAAAAAAGGTAGCGTGTGCTTTGTATTACCTGGCCGTCGAGGGAAGACGAGGGAAAACTACGGAAAATGGCGAATGCTTTTGGACTGGCAAAGCAGACTGTATCAGTTATTGTCCGCCATGTACAGTATGTGGCGGACTCAACGTCTAGGTCCAGAGCAGTGACGTGCATTCCCATGGAAAGAAAAAAAATGTAAAAAGAAAAAAATATATTTTAAATTGTTAAATGTATCCAGTGATTATACTATAAAGTTATTTTCCATTTAACTTCACCAGTTTTAGATTATTTTTATTCAAAATCGCTGAATTTTCACATTTGCCGTTCAAATACTGAGAAGAGACGGTGCGGTGATCAGCAGCCAGTCGAGGCACGTCACTCAGTGCCTCAACATGGACGGACTCAGCTAACTGCTGGTCTGCTGTGCAGTGAGACTGTATTGCTATATGAATTATATTATACATTTCCATAGTTTAGTTAGCTGAGGTATATAATGTACAGTGTATTTTGTCAACAAAAGTATTTCTTGTGCTGAGCGATCATAAAACGGCTGCAAAAGACGCAATGGTTGAGGCTCGCCTCCTGCACACCTGCCGTAGAATGCACGGCAACCCCTGACGGGAGTGTTATATCAACGAAAGCCCACACTTACACTTTCCACGTGCAAGATTGAATCTATTTAAAAAAGTTATTTCATAAGACGCCAAAAAGTGCAAAAACAATAATGTTCGTGTTGGAGGAGTTGTGAATGACTGCAGGGCCACAACATTAGGTACACCTGCAGACTGCAGGTGTACCTAATTTACAACTCCTCCAACACGAACATTATTGTTTTTGCACTTTTTGGCTTCTTATTAAATAACTTTTGTAACCTATTTTGATGGGCTTTCCTCTTTGTGATGTTAAGTTCCTGTTATGCGCTGTTATACAGTATATGCCTTGAGCTCTTATTTTGAAGGCGCTAAGAGCGGAAGTGACGACACGTTGGAGTGGAGCGGAAGTTTTTGAAAGACGGTAAATAAAGTGGTCCTCGTGTAAACTGGAGCCTCCGTGTTTGTTATTTTGTAGTTTCATACAGTATAGGCGACATTTATAAACTCTCGGTTACACTTTTTTAAGTAGATTCAATCTTGCACGTGGAAAGTTGAAGTGAGGGCTTTAGTTGATATAACACTCTCGTCAGGGATTGCATTAATCCAGCACAATAGCGGCTCATGGATTTATTTTATAAATAAAGGTAAGACCATAATAACGTTTTTTTTATTAAATGTGCTTTTTTGTGTGCTACAGTTTGTATGTGTAAAGTTAAAGTTAAGTTAAAGTACCAATGATTGTCACACACACACTAGGTGTAATGAAATTTGTCCTCTGCATTTGACCCATCCCCTTGATCACCCCCTGGGAGGTGAGGGGAGCAGTGGGCAGCAGCGGCGCCGCGCCCGGGAATAATTTTTGGTGATTTAACCCCCAATTCCAAGCCTTGATGCTGAGTGCCAAGCAGGGAAGAATGCTGGTATGAGCTTTTAAACATAATCCGTTAACTGCTGCCAATCAAATGGTGAATAAGATACTCTTTAGGGTTCATATGTTTGTAAATCTGACTGTGATGAAGTCAGTGCCTCACCAGCCATCAACCTCACCGCACGTCACTGACATGAATACCTTAAGAGAAAGCCATTGCAGCTATTTCAGATACAACACTTCTCAGACGGCAAGAGAACTTTCAAATGTCGAGATCAGCTGTGATTCTGCTTACCGAAAAACTTTGTCCATTTGTCGAAGGCGAGACAACGAGACGAGATGTGATAAAAAAAAAACGTAGCGTGTGCTTTGTATTACCTGGCCGTCGAGGGAAGACGAGGGAAAACTACGGAAAATGGCGAATGCTTTTGGACTGGCAAAGCAGACTGTATCAGTTATTGCCCCCCATGTATGTCGCAGACTCAACGTCTAGGTCCAGAGTATATAAAGTCACCAAAAACAAATGAACAATGAAGGTGAAGGTAAACGAGTGAGGAGTGTCCTGACCAGATATCTAGATCCCTAGATTGCTTGATGTAAAATGTTCTTTATCACATTGTTTACTTTCACAGGTCCAATAAAGATTTTATTAATTTATGATGTCTCAGGTGTTATTCACTACAATAGGACCCCACAGCACACTGGATTCCATCCATCCATCCATCCATCTGCTAAAAGCAGAGACCTAATCCTGCAGCCACCAAACCAGATCCCCTCAACGCCTTGACTGCGCCTAGAAATTCTGTCCATAAAAGTTATGAACAGAATCGGTGACAAAGGGCAGCCTTGGCGGAGTCCAACCCTCACTGGAAACGTGTCCGACTTACTACCGGCAATGAGGACCAAGCTCTGGCACTGATCATACAGGGAGCGGACTGCCACAATCAGACAGTCTGATACCCCATACTCTCTGAGCACTCCCCACAGGACTTCCCGAGGGACACGGTCGAATGCCTTCTCCAAGTCCACAAAACACATGTAGACTGGTTGGGCAAACTCCCATGCACCCTCAAGGACCCTGCCGAGAGAATAGAGCTGGTCCACAGTTCCACGACCAGGACGAAAACCACTGGATTCCAGTTAATTGAAATACCACAACACTGGATATTGTTCAGATAAGTTAAATTTAAGAACTTGCACACAAAGCAACACTGGAGGTGACTATGACGTGTGCATTTTCCGCGCAGGCGTATTAGGTCGCGTTGCGCCGGCGGACGGAGAGGGGGAGGGGGTCTTAAACGACCATTGTGTGTGTGTGGACAAGGATAAGGTTAGGTGGGATTTACCCTGGATAACCTTAGTGTAGAAGGGGCCTAAGGGCTCTAGACCAGCTTCGGATTGATAATATCATACAACTTTGTCCATGCAGTTTATCTGTATCTGTAAGTTGTCTGCAAAGTACAGACTTTTAGATTCATACAACTCTTTGCAGCAGTTGTTGGGGCCCAGACCTTTTTTTACGATCATCTACAAAAATATTCCAACTCCCCGATCCTCCATGCTGGACAATCTCATGGTCCATAACAATTCTCAGGATGAAAATATCTCCCTTCTCCAAGAGGCTTGGCCGTGGCAGATGTCAAGAGAGCGATCTGTTAGGCCTTATTTGGAACTTATTTACAAACCTCCACGCAAAGTTTATTTTCACTCATGTACTTTTTCCCATTTGGCTCGTCCTGCAAAAAGATTCTGAGATGCTGTGCTGCTCATACCCACGTACTGTATGCCTCAAAACAGAAGGCTTCTGCACCTTGAGTTCAGCTACAAATCAATCGCATTTGATCCCTCCACGCACAGTCGCAGAGATCTGCGGTATCGACCTCCCACTGTGAGAACCCACTCCATGTCCATGTTCGCTGAATGAGCCGGGAGATTAGATTTATCACGGGAGAAAAAAAACATATAAACCTATAAATAAAGTAACTATCTTTGGGAAGGACAACTTTGTCCACCAGGCAAAGCATCCGTCTTCAGTGGAGCTTTTAGCTGGGAATCATCATGATGGTGACTTTTGCAAAACATCTGAGTAAGATAAAGATATCTTCATGAAAAAAAAGCATACAGTGGTTGAGGTGTTTATGTACTCATAGGCTTGATTGATTGATTGAGACTTTTATTAGTAGATTGCACAGTACAGTACATATTCCGTACAATTGACCACTAAATGGTAACACCCCAATAAGTTTTTCACACATTAATCAATTTATGGTAAAGGAGTATGGCCTTTGTCATAAAAGTATGCAGCAGACGGGTCAGCAGCGCAGAGATGTCCCCAACCGATGCACAGGCGAGCGGTCCACCCCGGGTCCCGACTCTGAACAGCCAGCACTTCATCCATGGCCACCGGACCTGTGTGTCTCCCCCTCCACGAAGGAGAGAGGGGCAGAGCAGAAAAGAAACGGCAGATCAACTGGTCTAAAAGGGGGGTCTATTTAAAGGCTCGAGTATACAAATGAGTTTTAAGATGGGACTTAAATGCATGTTCGGCAGCGCACAATCCCAGAGTACTTACAAGCAGACACGGCGTGTAGACAGAAAAGGGAGAAAGGACTCATTTTGGCTTAAAAACTAACAATAAAGGTGAAGTTATTACACTGAAACGCCCTCAGGAAGAGGTGCTTTAAGACATGGCTAGCTAGCTAGCGGCTAATGTCCATCCGCAAACAGCAGTGTTTTAGCTACTTCTAAATCACTAATCCTCGCCTCCATGGCGACAAATAAAGTTTTTACAAGTATCATCCCTGCAGGACGAGGAATAACTAAACATGCTTCACTACACACCGTAGCTCAACGGCATCACAATGTAAACAAACGCCATGGGTGGATCTACACCTGACATCCACTGTAATGATACCAAGTACAAGAGCGTATCTAGTCGATACTACGATGATTACATCAATATTTTTTATCATCATAAAATCTTTTTTCTTTTAAAATTCATAGTATATTCATGATCTCAGGAAATATGTCCCTGGGCCCTTTGAATATGACCAATGTATGATCCTGTAACTACTTGGTATCGGATCGATACCCAAATTTGTGGTATCATCCAAAACTAATGTAAAGTATCCAAACAACAGAAGAATAAGTGATTATTACATTTTAACAGAAGTGTAGATAGAACATGTTGAAACGGAAAATAAGCAGATATTAACAGTAAATGAATAAGTAGATTAATAGTACATTTTTACAGCTTGTCCTTTATAATTTTGACAAAATAATACAATAGAAAAGACAGAATATGTTACTGCATATGTCAGCAGACAAATTAGGAGCCTTTGTTTGCTTACTTACTACTAAAAGACAAGTTGTCTTGTATGTTCACTATTTTTTTTAAGGACAAAATTGTTCTTCAATTGCAATAAGAAACATTTGTTTTGTCAAGGCGTGGACTGTGGATTGTTCGTTTTCCCGAGATGCAAGAATCGTTGGAGTGGACAAGGCGTGAAGGTAAGTACATATTTATTTTAACTCTATAAACTACAAAAAGGGTGCAAACAAAAGGCGCGCACAAGGCGGAGAACGAACGTGGTTATGAAAACAAAACTAGCCCTTGGGCAAACTATGGACGTGAAACAAATAAACACTTACTTTGACAAGAATACACAAAACTCATGCATGAAAACCACGGCAGCATGACAATGGCATGAGTAGTAAGGATAATGTCGCCAGGCCGACCAACAGAAAGTGACAGGCTTGAATAATAGTGACATCATTGGCAACAGGTGCGTGAGAGCAAACGTGAAACAGGTGAAACTAAGAGTAGTCATTGTAACGAAAACCAAACAGAACCTCGCCAAACAAAAACATGATCAACAGACATGACATGTTTAATGTAACCGAAGATTTTTTGTTAAAATAAAGCCAATAATAAAAAAAAATTGTGGTCCCATTTATTTAGAAAAGTACCGAAGGGACTACATTTTTGCAGGGGCTACATAACAACACTATGGGGGATCTATGGTCCGTGGAAACACCAGAACGGTCTTGTTGTATAAACAGGACAGTTTTTTTTAAACCAATTATAGTAACGCTGACAAAATGAATATACAAAAATCAAATGTAGAAGATGCTGGTTCTCAGGAATATACAAAACAAGACTGAGGCTACTTCTACACTAAGCCGGGCTAAGGTTATCCAGGGCAGTGTTTTTCAACCTTTTTTGAGCCAAGGCACATATTCTGCGTTGAAAAAATGCAGAGGCACACCACTAGCAGAAATCATTAAAAAAACGAAACTCAGTTGACAGTAAAAAGTCGTTGGATATGATTTTAAGGCATAACCAAGCATGCATCACTATAGCTCTTGTCTCAAAGTAGGTGTACTGTCACCAACTGTCACATCACACCATGACTTATTTGGAGTTGTTTGCTGTTTTCCTGTGTGTAGTGTTTTACTTCTTGTCTTGCGCTCCCATTTTGGTGGCTTTTTCTCTTTTTTTGGTACTTTCCTGTAGCAGTTTCATGTCTTCCTTTGAGCGATATGTCCTGCATCTACTTTGTTTTAGCAATCAAGAATATTTCAGTTGTCTTTATCCTTCTTTGTGGGGACATTGTTGATAGTCATGTCATGTTCGGATGTACTTTGTCGACGCCGTCTTTGCTCCACAGTAAGTCTTTGCTGTCGTCCAGCATTCTGTTTTTGTTTACTTTGTAGCCAGTTCAGTTTTAGTTTTGTTCCCTAAGCTTCAACGCCTTTTCTTAGGGGCACTCACCTTTTGTTTATTTTTGGTTTAAGCATTAGATACCTTTTTACCTGCACTCTGCCTCCCACTGTTCCCGACATCTACAAAGCAATTAGCTACCGGCTGCCACCTACTGATATGGAAGAGTATTACACGGCTACTCTGCCGAGCTCTAGACAGCACCGACACTCATACTTGCCAACCCTCCCGGATTTTCCGGGAGACTCCCGAAATTCAGCGCCTCTCCCGAAAACCTCCCGGGACAAATTTTCTCCCGAAATTCAGGCGGACTCAGGTCCTCCACAATATAAAAAAGTGTACCTGCCCAACGACGTTATAACTGTAGAATGATGGAGGGCGAGTTCTTGGTTTCTTATGTGGGTTTATTGTTAGGCAGTTTCATTAACGTCCTCCCAGCGCGGTAACAACACACAACAACAGCAGTCACTTTTTTGTGTACCGTAAAGCAGTTCGTCTGCCGTAAACAGCAATGTTGTGACACTCTTAAACAGGACAATACTGCCATCTAGTGCATTTGATGAAAGCACTTTTGTGCGTGCCACACATCAATGCCTCATCAGAGAGGGTGTTCAGCATGGTTCGAAAAATAGTGACAGAGAATAGAACAAGGATGGACAATTCAACCCTTAACTTAACAATGAGTAGATGAGTGTTATGTGTGTGTATACGTGTAAATAAATGAACACTGAAATTCAAGTATTTATTTTATATATATATATATATATATATATACATATATATATAATAAAATATATATATAATAAAATATATATATAATAAAATAAATATATATATATATATATATATAATAAAATATATATATAATAAAATAAATATATATATATATATATATATATATATATATATATATATATATATATATATATACATATATCTAGAATTCACTGAACGTCAAGTATTTCTTATATATATATATATATATATATATATATATATATATATATATATATATATATATATACATATATATATATATATGAAATACTTGACTTGGTGAATTCTAGCTGTAAATATACCCCTCCCCTTTTAGCCACGCCCCCATCCCACCCCGACCACGCCCACCCCCACCTCCCGAAATCGGAGGTCTCAAGGTTGGCAAGTATGCCGACACTCAACAACAAAACATCATTTGCAGACTATAATTACTAGTTTGCAAAAAATATTTTTAACCCAAATAGGTGAAATTAGATCATCTCCCACGGCACACCAGACTGTATCTCACGGCACTAGTGTGTGCCACGGCACAGTGGTTGAAAAACACTGATCCAGGGTATATGCCACCTAACCTTATCCTTGTCCACACACACACAATGCCATCGTTTAAGACCCCCTCCGTCCGCCGTCCGCCGGCACAACGCGACCTAGTACGCCTGCAGGGATAATGCACACGTCATAGTCACCTCCAGTGTTGCTTTGTGTGCAAGTTCTTCAATTAAATTGAACTTATCTGAACAATTTCCAGTGTTGTGGTATTTCAATTAATCTGGAATCCAGTGTGCTGTGGGGCCCTATTGTAGTGAATCACACCTGAGACATCATAAATTAATCAAATCTTTAATGGACATGTGGAAGTAAACAGAGGTGGGTAGTAACGCGCTACATTTACTCCGTTACATCTTCTTGAGTAACTTTTGGGATGAATAGTACTTCTAAGAGTAGTTTTAATGCAACATACTTTTACTTTTACTTGAGTATATTTATAGAGAAGAAACGCTACTTTTACTACGCTCATTTATCTACATTCAGCTCGCTACTCCCTACTGATTTTTATCGATCTGTTAATGCACGCTTTGTTTGTTTTGGTTCGTCAGACAGACCTTCAAAGTAGGATCTATGGCATGCCTGCGTTTCACCAATCAAATGCAGTCACTGGTGACGCTTGACTCCGTTTCACCAATCAAACAGAGGCGGTCACATGATTAACTGCACATAAAGTTTCAGCGGCAACAAGCTTAAGCTTACATGAACTCAACGTCAAATTTGAGGAAGCACATCGCGGTAAGTAACGTTAGTAGATATTTTGGCTGTCGCCGTAGGCCAGGGGTGCTCATTACGTCGATCGCGAGCTACCGGTCGATCTCGGAGGGTGTGTCAGTCGATCACCAGCCAGGCATTAAAAAAATAGTCCTAAAAATGAGCGATCATAAATCTTCACTATGACGTCACTTTCGTCACTTGATTGACATTCACGGCACCCGAGGGTCTTCTGAGATGACGCTGGCTGCTGCCAGCTCATTAAAATTACCGACTGGAAGGCGAGAAACACTTTATTTCAACAGACTCTGGCGCCGTACCTGTCGTCAAATCTCCAAAGACCGACTGCACAGTTGCACAGTTGCGCTAACAAAATAAGAGTCTCAGAAAGCTGGCGTGCACAAGCTAGCAAGCTACGGAGTTTGCCGACAATGTATTTCCTGTAAAGTGTATACAAAGGAGTACGGAAGCTGGACAAATAAGATGCCACAAACCAACCACTTTCATGTGGTATTGGACAGAAAGGAGGACCTTTTTCTCCTCCATTCGAAAATGCGGACGTTTTTAGCACCACTGTCTGATTCCAATCAATGCAAGTCATCAGAATCAGGTAATACACCAACTTATATTCTTGTCTTCATGAAAGAAAGGAATCTATATGTGTTAAACATGCTTGTATTATCTTTAAACACCTTAACTGGTTAACAATATTAACTATATGTGTTAAACATGCTTGTATTATCATTAAACACCTTTAACTTGTTAACAATATTAACTATATGTGTTAAACATGCTTGTATTATCTTTAAACACCTTTAACTTATTAATAATATTAACTATATGTGTTAAACATGCTTGTATTATCATTAAACACCTTTAACTTGTTAACAATATTAACTATATGTATTAAACATGCTTGCATTATCTTTAAACACCTTTAACTTGTTAACAATATTAACTATATGTATTAAACATACTTGTATTATCATTAAACACCTTTAATTTATTAACAATATTAACTATATGTATTAAACATTCTTGTATGATTATTAAACACCTTTAATTTATTAACAATATTAACTATATGTATTAAACATTCTTGTATGATTATTAAACACCTTTAATGTATTAACAATATTAACTATATGTGTTAAACATGCTTGCATTATCATTAAACACCTTTAACTTGTTAAGAAAAACATATATTTCATAAATAAGTAAATATAAATTATATATATATGAATGAGGTAGATCCCCACGACTTGATCAATTGAAAAGTAGCTCGCCTGCAGAAAAAGTGTGAGCACCCCTGCCGTAGGCTGATGTTAGCTTCCCTGCTATGAATCGCTGTCAAATGTACATCGTGTGGGGACATTTATTAACGCACTGCAGCCTCATAGAGAGACAGACAGACAGACACACACACACACACACACACACACACACACACACACACACACACACACGCATGCATAGAAACACCAATCAGAAGTGCACAGTGTGTTCCCAGGTGCAGCCCACACCTATCAGTTTATGGTTTGCGTAAAGGCTAACTTGTTATTTTCCTTTGTAATCTCTGCCTACTGAGCCTATGGTGCTGTTAAGTTATTGTGGCTCAATTTGCCTTCATTTTTTT
Source organism: Nerophis lumbriciformis (assembly GCF_033978685.3). NCBI lineage: Eukaryota > Metazoa > Chordata > Actinopteri > Syngnathiformes > Syngnathidae > Nerophis > Nerophis lumbriciformis. The sequence continues at coordinate 23,772,427 of NC_084583.2, read as the reverse complement.
ATGTTAATGTATTATTCTTTAATATATATTATTTTTTTTAGTTGCTTAAGAGATATTCCTGGCTCTGAAATATGTTTTTGTGCATTATTTGTTGCCGTCATCATTAAACGAACAGGTTACTCATCAGTTACTCAGTACTTGAGTAGTTTTTTCACAACATACTTTTTACTTTTACTCAAGTAAATATTTGGGTGACTACTCCTTACTTTTACTTGAGTAATAAATCTCTAAAGTAACAGTACTCTTACTTGAGTACAATTTCTGGCTACTCTACCCACCTCTGGAAGTAAACAATATGATAAAGAACAACACTCAAACTAGGGATCTAGATATGAAACACTGTGTTTTAAAGAGTGGGGGGGGCACTATTTGGGGATATACTGTATTAATATTTATACACTGTATTTATAACTGCTTAGATTTCTAAAATTCTGTCCACAATCTGAAATGATCCCATATCAGTGTTTCCTTTCTATAGATAGTAATGCTCAGTTTTAATTGACACTGTCACAATACTTAATAGATTAATGGCTTTGAGGGAAATTACATTTGCATGTCAAAATAAGAGTTTGTATCTTTAAATGGTAAACAAAGATACTTTAAAGGATATATTGCACGCGGTCCATGATGCTCAGAATGAGTTGCGTTAAACGATACAGGATGTGTCAGCTTCTTGGAATTTGATGGAAAACTGCTGCGGGGTCAATGACCTTCCACTTGAGCAAATACTAACTTAGCCACAAAGTTTTTTTGTTTTATTTAATTCAGTGAAGGCAGAAGAGTTTTTTTAAACAGAAGAATAATGTCAAGCAAATGTTTGTTTTTTTTCTCCTTTCAGCACTTTCACTCCGACTGCATGTGGCTGTTGTTGTCATTTGCCATCAAAAGCTTTGTGATGAACAAAGGAATTGCTGAAACGTGACAAATTGTCCCATCAATTCTCACACTAGTTTTGTCAGCTCCGCTTTGTTTCCGTGAATGTCCTCAGACAAAACGACGTGCAAGACACACAATAAACGGCAGCAGGAATTGAATCGAGGCAACTGGACTTGTTGTTTCATCCAGAAGGCTTCTTCAGTTCGAAATGGTTTCCTTATTCAAGCCTCTGGAGGGTGTGTCCCCTGGGGTGGTCAAAGGGCAACAATTTGTCAAAACATGCACCCCTGCTGTGCTGCTTGTGCTATCATTTCTCAGACAAATACACCATACGGCATGTCGGATTGACTTGAAATTTCTCACACATCTCAATATGTTCTGCAAAACATCCACTGTAACTTTAGGGCTTTTCACCGCATCAGTGCAAAATTTGGTACGCACCTTTTGGGGACATTCAAGTATATGTCTGTCATATTGGAGCAAGGTCGGTTGAAAAACATGGTTGCCACTAAATCTATTTGCAGGAGCACAACTTAAAGGCCTACTGAAACCCACTACTACCGACCACGCAGTCTGATAGTTTATATATCAAAGATGAAATCTTAACATTGCAACACACGCCAATACGACCGGGTTAGCTTACTAAAGTGCAATTTTAAATTTCGCGCAAAATATCCTGCTGAAAACGTCTCGGTATGATGACGTCTGCGCCTGACGTCACGGATTGTAGAGGACATTTTGGGACAGCATGGTGGCCAGCTATTAAGTCGTCTGTTTTCATCGCAAAATTCCACAGTATTCTGGACATCTGTGTTGGTGAATCTTTTGCAATTTGTTCAATGAACAATGGACAGAGGTGTGGACTCGAGTCACATGACTTGGACTCGAGTCAGACTCGAGTCATGAATTTGATGACTTTAGACTCGACTTGACAAAATGTAAAAAGACTTGCAACTCGACTTAGACTTTAACATCAATGACTTGTGACTTCACTTGGACTTGAGCCTTTTGAATTGACATGACTTGACATGACTTGCTACTTTCCCCAAAACCCAAAGATGAAAAAGTTATTCGGGAGCGCTCCGTATTTTTCATTGTGTACTTGTCTATCAGCGTTGCGTGTGTCAGCTGGTGTGGTCTCAGTACAACAGCCAATCAAATTAGATCTACTATGTTTTCATCACACAGCATTCATCCAATCAAATTGCAGGACAACCAACGAAGAAGACATGTCCAAACCACACGCCAGTGAACAAAAAATGATACCTAAAATAATTTTGTTTGGGTATAAAAATTACGAGGTGGTCAACACAAAACGGTTTGCAGTATGCAACACATGCGGTTCGAAAATGACTGATGGAGAGGCAACAACTTCCAACTTCGTCCGGCATTTGAAGTTGCACAAAGAACGGTAAGTTTTGAATGTAAGATAACGTTTATTGGCTAAGTAACGTGACTTTTATTTGCTGTGTAGTTAAATCAGTGAGGCTGTAAACTCACTGCTAACGTTATAACGTTATTGCAAACACGGGAATCTGTTGCAGTTCACTACCTTATTCATACTTTTTGTTCAGTGATTTTTTTTTAAGCAGGGTTACGTTAGTCAATATATCACACGTAACGTTAGACGGCGGTCAGCAGCACCGCATATTTTAGCCACCTAAAAAAAGACAAAAATAGTAAAATAAAGGTCAGTTAAAATGTATACTATATTATGAATATGTGTACCGTTTTAGCTAGCTTTCTGACATACTGTTGGTTGTTTACCTCAGTGGTCCCCAACCACCGGGCCGCGGCCCGGTACTGGTCCGTGGAACGATTGGTATCGGGCCGCACAAGAAATATATATATATTTTTTTTTTTTTAAATTAAATCAACATAAAAAACACAAGATACACTTACAAGTAGTGCACCAACCCAAAACAACTCTCTCCCCCCTTTTGTTCTGGGCATTGAACATAAAGACTCTTCCTTCACTGTTCCGAGTGGCCATGAGAGTCTTGGCAGTGCCTGCCTCCAGTGCTCCAGTGGAGCGAGTTTTCAGCCATGGTGGCATCATACTACGCCCCCATCGTGCACAAATGACTGACAGACTCTTGGCTAATTTGGTCTTTTGCAAATGCAATGCAGCATAGGGCCCTGACATATAAAAAGTACAACTTTTTTGTTATGTTCACGTATATGTCATGTTTTTTCAATGTTAACACTTTTGTACAAATAAGTACATTTGCACTTTATTTTTCAATGTGTTTGTTCTGTAAAGGAATGAGTTCATGTTTAAAATGACTGGTTAATAGTGCTATTATAAAGTGCAATGTCAGCACAATTTTCTTTCCTGCAATTTAAAATGCACTTGTTTTAATAAATAAATACAGCGTTTGAAAAGCATACACAATCTGTGTTAATATATTAGTCTGTGGTTAAAAGGACTTGAAAGGACTCGAAACTCAAAATGCAGGACTTAGGACTTGACCTGAGACTTTCCAGTCTTGACTTTGGACTTGACTCGGGGCTTGCCTGTCTTGACTCGGGACTTGACTCGGACTTGAGGGCAAAGACTTACTTGTGACTTGCAAAACAATGACTTGGTCCCACCTCTGACAATGGAGACAGCAAAGAAGAAAGCTGTAGGTGGGAAGCGGTGTATTGCGGGCGGCTGCAGCAACACAAACACAGCCGGTGTTTCATTGTTTACATTCCCGGAAGATGACAGTCAAGCTTTACCATTGACCTGTGGAGAACTGGGACAACAGAGACTCTTACCAGGACGACTTTGAGTTGAATATGCAGACGTGGTACCGTGAGTACGCATGCAGCTGCGGCTTCCAAACATTTGATCGCTTGCCCGTACGTGCGTGCCGCTATGTGCATGTCACGTACGTAACTTTGGGGACTTCGGGGAAATATATGTGCTGTATGAACTTTGGGGTGGTGAACGATACTTTGGGCTGTGGGATTGAGTGTGTTGTGCAGGTGTTTGAGTTGTATTGGCGGGTTATATGGACGTGTTTGTTATGCGGGATTAATTTGTAGCATATTAAATATAAGCCTGGTTGTGTTGTGGCTAATAGAGTATATATATGTCTTGTGTTTATTTACTGTTTTAGTCATTCCCAGCTGAATATCAGGTCCCACCCGCCTCTCACAGCATCTTCCCTATCTGAATCGCTCCCACTGCCCTCTAGTCCTTCACTCTCACTTTCCTCATCCACGAATCTTTCATCCTGGCTCAAATTAATGGGGAAATCGTCGCTTTCTCGGTCCGAATCGCTCTCGCTGCTGGTGGCCATGATTGTAAACAATGTGCAGATGTGAGGAGCTCCACAACCTGTGACATCACGCTACTCGTCTGCTACTTCCGGTACAGGCAAGGCTTTTTTATCAGCGACCAAAAGTTGCGAACTTTATCGTCGATGTTCTCTACTAAATCCTTTCAGCAAAAATATGGCAATATCGCGAAATGATCAAGTATGACACATAGAATGGACCTGCTATCCCCGTTTGAATAAGAAAATCGCATTTCAGTTGGCCTTTAACAACTACAAAAAACAAAACCAGTGAATTTGGCACGTTGTGTTATTGGTAAATAAAAAGAGAATACAATGACTTGCAAATCCTTTTCAACTTATATTCAATTGAATAGACTGCAAAGACAAGATATTTGATGTTTGAACTGAGAAACTTAAATTTTTTTGGCAAATAATCTTCAATTTAGAATTTAATGGCAGCAACACCTGCGATGAGGTGGCGACTTGTCCAGGGTGTACCCCGCCTTCCGCCCGATTGTATCTGAGATAGGCTCCAGCGCCCCCCCGTGACCCCAAAGGGAATAAGCGGTAGAAAATGGATGGATGGATGGCAGCAACACATTGCAAAAAAGTTTTACCACTGTGTTACATGGCCTTTCCTTTTAACAACACTCAGTAAACGTTTGGGAACTGAGGAGACACATTTTTGAAGCTTCTCAGGTGGAATTCTTTCTCATTCTTGCTTGATGTACAGCTTAAGTTGTTCAACAGTCCGGGGTCTCCGTTGTGGTATTTTAGGCCTCATATTGCGCAACACATTTTCAATGGGAGACAGGTCTGGACTACAATTCGTGGCTTGGCATTGTCTTGCTAAAATAAGCAGGGGCGTCCATGATAACGTTGCTTCGATTGCAACATATGTTTCTCCAAAACCTGTATGTATCTTCCAGCATTAATAGTGCCTTCACAGATGTGTAAGTTACCCATGTCTTGGGCACTAATACACCCCCATACCATCACAGATGCTGGCTTTTCAACTTTGCGCCTATAACAATCCAGATGGTTCTTTTCCTCTTTGGTCCGGCGGACATGACGTTCACAGTTTCCAAAAACAATTTGAAATGTGGACTCGTTAGACCACAGAACACTTTTCAACTTTGCATCAGTCCATCTTAGATGAGCTCAGGCCCAGCGAAGCCGGCCGCGTTTCTGGGTGTTGTTGATAAATGGCTTTCGCTTTGCATAGTAGAGTTTTAACTTGCACTTACAGATGTAGCAACGAACTGTAGTTACTGACACTGGTTTTCTGAAGTGTTCTTGAGCCTTTGTGGTGATATCCTTTACACACTGATGTTGGTTTTTGATGCAGTACCGCCTGAGGGATCGAAGGTCACGAGCATTCAATGCTGGTTTTCAGCCTTGTCGCTTACGTGCAGGGATTTCTCCAGATTCTCTGAACCTTTTGATGATATTACGGACCGTAGATGGTGAAATCCCTAAATTCCTTGCAATAGCTGGTTGAGAAAGGTTGTTCTTCAACTGTTTTGACAATTTGCTCACGCATTTGTTCACAAATCAACTTTATTTATAAAGCACATTTAAAATTAGCCAAAGTGCTGTACAATGGGCAGGTTAAAAGATAACACAAGAGAACCGAGCAAGCACACCACAACACAAACAGAGCACGATAAAAAAAAAAAAATAAATAAAAATAAAAAAATAAAAAACAGGTTCACAGCAGGTGCATTGTGGGACGCCGTAGCAGGATGGAGATCACTCAGTGTTAAAAGCCATGGAATAAAAGTATGTTTTCAAGAGCGATTTAAAAACAGGAAGAGAGGAGGCCTGTCTAACACTCAGAGGTAGGTCGTTCCAGAGCTTGGGAGCAGCAGAGGCGAAAGCTCTGTCACCTCTAAGCTTCAGCCTTGTGTCAGGGACCGTCAATAGCAGCTGATTGGCTTATCTTAGGGATCGGGTGGGGGTGGGGGGGCAGTAAGGCTGAAGGAGGTTGGAGAGATAAGCTGGAGCGAGGTTGTTTAGACATTTAAAAACAAATAGTAGGAGTTTAAAATGTATTCCGTAACGCACAGGGAGCCAGTGAAGGGACGCTAGTATAGGGGTGATGTGCTCACGCCTGCGGGTCTGTGGACAAAGTGGTGACCCTTGCCCCGTCTTTGTTTGTGAATGACTGAGCATTTCATGGAAGCTGCTTTTATACCCAATCATGGCACCCACCTGTTCCCAATTAGCCTGTTCACCTGTGGGATGTTCCAAATAAGTGTTGGATGAGCATTCCTCAACTTTCTCAGTCTTTTTTGCCACTTGTCCCAGCTTTATTGAAACATGTTGCAGGCATCAAATTCCAAATGAGCTAATATTTGCAAAAAATAAGAAAGATTTCCTGTTCGAACGTTAAGAATCTTGTCTTTGCAGTCTATTCAATTGAATATACGTCGAAACGGATTTGCAAATCATTGTATTCTGTTTTTATTTACCATTTACACAACGTGCCAACTTCACTGGTTTTGGGTTTTGTAGTTGTCCAAGTCATTGACAAGGATGATGTCAGGTGCAAACACCGTTGACATCTATTAATCAGACAAGAAGCAAGGAATCAATCAGAGACAGAGTTCAATTTAGCTCATGAGGAGACACGTGTTTTGGGCTGTACTCTAGTTACAGATCCAAACTACGTTCTAAAGAAAAGCCTGTGCGCCTCCTCCATTTATTAGGAAATTGCCCTATTACATCACGGTGACTGAGGGAAGGGGGTAATCTCGACAACTCCAGTAAGACACAATATATGGTTATACAAAAATGCAAATATGTTGACACTTGGTGATATCGCCCAGTCTCTGCTTTGTCTGGTCTTGGAATCAAATATTCGGCCTTGGCTTCCAGCAGGCCGAGTCTGGACACAACACTGATAAAGAGGCTAGCAATCTTTCGGATTGCTAGCTCTGCACAAATTGACAATACTTTATAGTATGGCCCTTAAGCATAAAGTTATGATGATAATATATACATAATTATTCTAACATTTCCCTCCTGTTTATCACATAACTTCCCCAAAATCTTCTTATCCCCAATAACTTCTTCTTGCGATTTTCAGTTAATAGTTAATTTCTTTAGGGCCAAGTTATGTTTACACTCAGAGTTCAACATCATCATATTTTGATATTTTTTCTATATATATATAATCACCAGGGTCTGAAAACAGATCAGGAACACCGTCCAGGTAGGTATCCTCGTCATCAGATTCATCTTTCTTGTCGTCCGCCAGAAGGTGAATCTGAACAGTTCTATCATCTGCTGGGCTAATCGCTGTGGTAATCAGACGGTTAAGCAAAGAACCCAGACAGGGAATACAACAACATCCACACAACGTCAGTTTTGCTGCAAACACAGCCATAGATACTAGAATTGATGATACCAAGGACTTGTATTTGCCGAACACATCCAACCTTACATCCCACTTAGGTGAGTGCTCTTCCATTTTACCGTTGAGGGTGCGAAGGCCTTCCAGTGATCTGGTCAGTGATCTTCTGCATCAGTGTATTTTGGTATGAAGTACAACACTGTTCACCCAATATTGCGCACACATCTCCTTTTTGGCTTATTTTCAATGTTGAATTTTGCGGAATCAACAAAAACTGAAAGTTCAGTAAAATTCAACATTGAAAATAAGCCAAATTAAGGACCTCGTAGTCCACATAAAAACCGACAATTCTAAAACAGAAGAGGCCACAGAAGGACGTCGGAGTCCACAAGTACTGAAACTTCAGTAAAACAAGTGTGAAAGGTATGAACGTGAGAGTGTGTGGGAGTTATTGCCACTAGGCGATCACTCCATACTAAAGTTGTGAGAAGTAATAGTGGGTTATTGTGGAGGCATCAGGCAAGACATCTCCACTGGGGGAAAAACCTCCAGTAGAAGTGACGTGTACCACAATAATAAATTAAACCACTATCTTACAACAAAGAAAAAGTAATCCTTATAAGTTCGGCTCTGTAGGGGACGACGGATTACTCCAAATTCTCAAAATGGGAAAAGGGACAAGTAAACCAAAGGTTAGTCCAAAAGACGAGTTAAAATGTAAAGACTGGAAGGCAGTAGAAAAAACACATCCAGACTTATTAAAATTTGTCGATCTCAAAACATGAATTTACCGGACTGACGATAAAACATAAAAAATAGTTTTATTACGCTTATGAGAGCATGTCTGACAAAGCATCTTGAGCACAAACGATTATAATCACCGTATTTTCCGCACCATAAGGCGCCCTGGGTTAAAAGCCGCGCCTTCAATGAACGGCATATTTCAAAACTTTGTCCACCTATAAGCCGCCCGGTGTTGTAAGCCGCATCTAACTGCGCTAAAGGAATGTCAAAAAAACAGTCAGATAGGTCAGTCAAACTTTAATAATATATTAAAAACCAGCGTTCTAACAACTCTGTTCACTCCCAAAATGTACGCAAATGTGCAATCACAAACATACGTATATCAACATGGACAGAGCTGCGTGAAAAAAGCCACCCGGCCTCTTCGCGTAAACTTAAACTTACCTTAACCACTCGCTCATCTTTTCTTCATCCATCCCTTCGAGTTAGCTTTTATGATGACGCCGGCTGGAAAGGTCTCTTTTGGCAACGTCTTCCTTTTGAATATCACCATGGGTGGAAGTTTCTGGCCATTAGCATGGCAAGCTAGAACCACAGTGAAGGATGACTTCTCATTCCCTGTGGTGTGAATATTCACCGTACGTGCTCCCGTTGTATCCACAGTGCGGTTCACAGGAATATCAGTTGCTGTGAAATAGTAATCCGTGTGCGGATGGAGAGATTGCGTCTTTTCATGAACCGGATCCCTGACGCTTAGTAGGAGCCATTTTGTGGTCTTTACAGATGTAAACACACAAAGGAAATTAAACGTACCGGTACGGTAATATCCGCGCGCTTTTTCTTCTTCTACGTGGGCGGGTGGTTGCTTACAGTAGAAGAAGAAGCGCTTCCTGTTCTATGGGGGCGGGTGCTTACCTTGGCGGTTGCTTGCGTAGAAGAAGAAGCGCTTCCTGTTCTACCGGGAAAAAAGATGGCGGCTGTTTACCGAAGTTGCGAGATCGAAACTTTATGAAAATGAATCTTAATATTAATCCATATATAAAGCGCACCGGGTTAAAAGCCGCACTGTCAGCTTTTGAGTAAATTTGTGGTTTTTAGGTGCGGCTAATAGTGCGGAAAATACGGTAATGTAATTTACTTGTAGTGGCAGCACCAGTTTTATTCTTAATGGCATTTGAGGGAAATGGGTCTGTTCATTTCTTCATGAATGGTATTAATTAAAGTGAAAGGCACTATTGAAGAGGTAAGATCAACTAAGAACTCTGTTCTGATTAAATGATGACTTGTTGGCATCTAAACCCAAACCAAAATTGATATAAGTTGCGGTAAAAAGAGGGTCTGGTCATGATTTTGCAAGCTGAATAAGTAAGTTGCACCCAGTAACAATCAACTAATGGTTGGGTCTCAGTGCACTGCGAAAATGTGCTCTCAGCAGCATTCTATTTATTGGCCTGCGGCCAGGCCGCAAGCAGCCTCGAGCGTCATCACCTCCGCTGGACACACCCCGTCTAACCACCGCTCACACCGCTGCTTCGTCAAACAACCTGCTCTAAGATATTGATCGTGCGGCTGTGATCATTCCAGATAAGGTCAGCCAAAAGCCACAGCGGAGCTTTATCAAATTCGAGTGATGCATCACTAATATCATTGGTTCCAATTCCCCCTTTTGTCAACATAAATATTGCTTTAGAAAGAGCTGGCCTTGGCCCACTCGCTTTCTCTCTCATTTGACGATTGAATATTCCGTTTTAGTTCAGAAGCCCACAAGCGCCTTGCTGTCTTTGTGGCACAAACAGACAAATCCATCAAATTAGTGCATCGAAATGTGGTGACGTCATCCAATATCAGCGCTCATGTTTCAATCAATCAATCAATCAATCAATGTTTATTTACAAACCCCGTTTCCATACGAGTTGGGAAATTGTGTTAGATGTAAATATAAACGGAATACAATGATTTGCAAATCCTTTTCAACCCATATTCAGTTGAATATGCTACAAAGACAACATATTTGATGTTCAAACTCATAAACTTTATTTTTTTTTTTGCAAATAATAATTAACTTAGAATTTCATGGCTGCAACACGTGACAAAAAAGTTGGGAAAGGGCATGTTCACCACTGTGTTACATGGCCTTTCCTTTTAACAACACTCAGTAAACGTTTGGGAACTGAGGAGACACATTTTTGAAGCTTCTCAGGTGGAATTCTTTCCCATTCTTGTTTTATGTACAGCTTAAGTTGTTCAACAGTCCGGGGGTCTCCGTTGTGCTATTTTAGGCTTCATAATGCACCACACATTTTCAATGGGAGACAGGTCTGGACTACAGGCAGGCCAGTCTAGTACCCGCACTCTTTTACTATGAAGCCACGTTGATGTAACACGTGGCTTGGCATTGTCTTGCTGAAATAAGCAGGGGCATCCATGATAACATTGCTTGGATGGCTTGGATGTGTTGCTCCAAAACCTGTATGTACCTTTCAGCATTAATGGCGCCTTCACAGATGTGTAAGTTACCTATGTCTTGGGCACTAATACACCCCCATACCATCACAGATGCTGGCTTTTCAACTTTGCGCCTATAACAATCCGGATGGTTCTTTTCCTTTTTGGTCCGGAGGACACGACGTCCACAGTTTCCAAAAACAATTTGAAATGTGGACTTGTCAGACCACAGAACACTTTCCCACTTTGTATCAGTTCATCTTAGATGAGCTCAGGCCCAGTGAAGCCGACGGCGTTTCTGGGTGTTGTTGATAAACGGTTTTCGCCTTGCCTAGGAGAGTTTTAACTTGCACTTACAGATGTAGCGACCAACTGTAGTTACTGACAGTGGGTTTCTGAAGTGTTCCTGAGCCCATATGGTGATATCCTTTACACACTGATGTCGCTTGTTGATGCAGTACAGCCTGGGGGATCGAAGGTCACGGGCTTAGCTGCTTACGTGCAGTGATTTCTCCAGATTCTCTGAACCCTTTGATGATATTACAGACCGTAGATGGTAAAATCCCTAAATTCCTTGCAATAGCTGGTAGAGAAAGGTTTTTCTTAAACTGTTCAACAATTTGCTCACGCATTTGTTGACAAAGTGGTGACCCTCGCCCCATCCTAGTTTGTGAATGACTGAGCATTTCATGAAATCTACTTTTATACCCAATCATGGCACCCACCTGTTCCCAATTTGCTTGTTCACCTGTGGGATGTTCCAAATAAGTGTTTGATGAGCATTCCTCAACTTTATCAGTATTTATTGTCACCTTTCCCAACTTCTTTGTCACGTGTTGCTGGCATCAAATTCTATAGTTAACGATTATTTGCAAAAAAACAATGTTATCAGTTTGAACAACAAATATGTTGTCTTTGTAGCATATTCAACTGAATATGAGTTGAAAATGATTTGCAAATCATTGTATTCCGTTTATATTTACATCTAACACAATTTCCCAACTCATATGGAAACGGGGTTTGTATATAGCCCTAAATCACAAGTGTCTCAAAGGGCTGCACAAGCCACGACGACATCCTCGGTACAGAGCCCACATAAGGGCAAGGAAAAACTCACCCCAGTGGGACGTCGATGTGAATGACTATGAGAAACCTTGGAGAGGACTGCATATGTGGGTATGCCCCCCCCTCTAGGGAAGACCGAATGCAATGGATGTCGAGTGGGTCTGACATAATATTGTGAAAGTCCAGTCCATAGTGGATCTAACATAAAAGTGAGAGTCCAGTCCATAGTGGATCTAACATAATATTGTGAAAGTCCAGTCCATAGTGGATCTAACATAATAGTGTGAGAGTCCAGTCCATAGTGGATCTAACATAATATTGTGAAAGTCCAGTCCATAGTGGATCTAACATAATAGTGTGAGAGTCCAGTCCATAGTGGATCTAACATTATAGTGAGAGTCCAGTCCATAGTGGATCTAACATAATAGTGAGAGTCCAGTCCATAGTGGATCTAACATAATATTGTGAAAGTCCAGTCCATAGTGGATCTAACGTAATAGTGTGAGAGTCCAGTCCATAGTGGATCTAACATAATATTGTGAAAGTCCAGTCCATAGTGGATCTAACATAATAGTATGAGAGTCCAGTCCATAGTGGATCTAACATAATAGTGAGAGTCCAGTCCATAGTGGATCTAACATAATATTGTGAAAGTCCAGTCCATAGTGGATCTAACATAATAGTGTGAGAGTCTAGTCCATAGTGGATCCAACATAATAGTAAGAGTCCAGTCCATAGTGGGGTCAGCAGGAAACCATCCCGAGCGGAGACGGGTCAACAGCGCAGAGATGTCCCCAACCGATGCACAGGAGAGCGGTCCACCCCGGGTCCTGACTCTGGACAGCCAACACTTCATCCATGGCCATCGGACCTGTGTGTCTCCCCCTCTACAAGGGAGAGGGGGGCAGAGGAGAAAGAAAAGAAACGGCAGATCAACTGGTCTAAAAAGGGGGGTCTATTTAAAGGCTAGAGTACACAAATTAGTTTTAAGGTGGGACTTAAATGCTTCTACTGAGGTAGCATCTCTTACTGTTACCGGGAGGGCATTCCAGAGTACTGGAGCCCGAATAGAAAACGCTCTATAGCCCGCAAACTTTTTTTGGGCTCTGGGAATCACTAATAAGCCGGCTCACTTTGTCTCTGTTTTGCCACAAATTAAAGCATCAATAATGGATAACTTTGATGAAATCCGTGAGTGCGTGGTGACCTCAAAAAGAGACGCTGTCCTAAAAAATATGAGCGGTTCTGTCAAGTGGTGGAGGTCTGTCAAGTACTGGTGGTGACGAACCCCAAGATGCAGAGATGGCAGGCTTGATAGAGGAAGACGTGATTTTTTTAATGTCCAAAAAAATGCAGGAAAAACACAAACCAGGAAACAGGATACCAGCAAAACAGGTGAACAGGACCCAGCAAGCGAGAAAACTGGAGACAGCAACCAGCAAACAGTCCACTGCATACAATACTCCAGCACTGACTGGAGGGCAAGGCAGGTATAAATAGCAGCCGACTGATTGACACCAGGTGGGGCCAGATGCCAATCAGCCGCAGCTGAGGGGAAACAGCACTCAGGAAGACAAGCAGGAAACTGAACCAAAATAAGAGCGCTGACAAGAAATAAAACAGAGGAAAAACCAAAACATAACCAAACTGTCAGTGACATGCCTGACAAGTAGCCCCCCTTCCGATAACGGATACCAGACGGAACCCTGAAGTTGCCGGCACTGCAGCTCTACCGAAGCCAACGCCGCCCCATTTCAGTTCTATTTTGTCTTGTTCCAAAGTCGTGCACAGTTATACAACAAGTGCTCTCCGCATACAGGATTACTCAACGTCCAGCATGTAAGGTGTGGGAAAGACTACCCGTACACCATGTGCCCACTCTTCCATGTGGGCTGCTATAGATCTCGGTGCCTGAATGCTTTGATGCCAGCTGGCATGTATACAAATGTTTTTAGGAGTAAAATGCAAAAAGACAACAAAATCACAACGCAATTTTGCCAACCGTGACTTCACTAATGAAATAGTTGAAATGTACACTCTTACTCAGGTCATCGCCAAGGAGCTCCAGGAGATGCATCTCACCTTTAACCTTTCACAGCAAGTAAGGCATACTTGCCAACCTTGAGACCTCCGATTTCAGGGGGTGGGGGGCGTGGTCGGGGGTGGGGCGGGGGGCGTGGTTAAGATATATATATAAGAAATACTTGACTTTCAGTGAATTCTAGCTATATATATTTTTTTTTATTACATATATATATATATATATATATATATATATATATATATATATATATATATATATATATATATATATATATATATATATATATATATATATATGAATAAATAAAAGAAATACTTGAATTTCAGTGTTCATTTATTGACACATATACACACACATAACACTCATCTACTCGTTGTTGAGTTAAGGGTTGAATTGTCCATCCTTGTTCTATTCTCTGTCACTATTTCAGAACACACACATTATACAAATATACATTATAAAATCAATAAGAAAACGGGAGCTCTAATTTGGGAGTCTGAATTAGGATCAGAAGTTCCTATATAAACATTGCGCACTCACGTCGCCTTTTTGTATTGATTACTGCAGCTGTGCACTGGATTCATTCACAAATACAAACTACAACTCACAAACACTTTAGAGTTAGGCTCCACCATCAAAATGTGTACTTAAACTTATAAAGATCACATGGATATTATTCAGTGAGTTGATTCACCAAAACTAACCTGTTATACAGGAGGAAAAAGCACACAGGACGTTTCAATTGTTCACAGACTGGTCGCGCTAATCAGAATGACAAGACACTTCCGGTCTGCAGGTGATAGCATTCAATTGGGAAGAAACGCCCTACTGCCCCCTACTGCCCCCTACTGACCAATGTGAATACTGATAAATGTGTAATGACAGCTCCAAAAACGAATTCAAACCACAAAATAAAATAAATAAATCAACACAAAAATGTGACACATTATGGGTGGGTCACATGTGCATGTACAGTAGATGGCAGTATTGTCCTGTTTAAAAGTGTCACAACATTGCTGTTTACTGCAGACGAACTGCTTTACGGTAGACGAAAACTTGACTGCTGTTGTTGTGTGTTGTTACCGCGCTGGGAGGACGTTAATGAAACTGCCTAACAATAAACCCACATAAGAAACCAAAAACTCGCCCTCGATCATTAGCTGTTTATATTGTGGGAAAGCGGATGTGTGAACAGGCTGTCAACACGTCACTCAGGTCCGCATGGAGCTGGAGGGGGCGTGGCCTCCAGCTTCGCCTGAATTTCGGGAGATTTTCGGGAGAAAATTTGTTTTCGGGAGAGGCGCTGAATTTCGGGAGTCTCCCGGAAAATCCGGGAGGGTTGGCAAGTATGAAGTAAGGCATTGATTCAAGGAGCATGAAGCCAAAGGGGGTCGATGAGGACAAACTGGAAACAAGTCCGAAATGGCAACAAATGTTTGCAGTAGATCATGATGAGCCACTTAAACCTAAAATAGAACTTCACTTACTCAAGTATGAGAGGCAGTTGCTTAAATACAAGTGATTTATCTTTCTTAGTACAAGACGAAAAATGTGTTTTTTTACTTGGTGATTCATATGAAAGTCAAAATGCCCAAATTAAATAAATATATATATTTTTAAATAAATACATAAATGTTTCATTGATTAAAGGGGAACATTATCACCAGACCTATGTAAGCGTCAATATATACCTTGATGTTGCAGAAAAAAAGACCATATATTTTTTTAACCGATTTCCGAACTCTAAATGGGTGAATTTTGGCGAATTAAACGCCTTTCTATTATTCGCTCTCGGAGGATACGATCAGCTGGACTCTCGACGCAATTGACAAAGTCTTTTCGACAAGGAAAAGAGGTTCGGGGGAGCCTGGCTGCCCTGATAGAACCATTGCTGCGGGGTACGTGAGAGACTCCTGGGATAAATGGAGAATCATGTGCCCCTCTGTCCTTTCCATCGAGGACGTGGAAGACATCTACCTATTTGGAACCGTGATCGCGGGGCACCTGCTGATTGGGCTGGGCGTTGCTCTGGTGTATCGTCAAATTCGGAAGACGATGGCAGCCACTCAAGGAGCCCAACGGCTGTTCGTCGCAATGGAAGGATTGGGCCGGGCTGTGGGAAAACAGACTGTGGCGATTTCTGAACTGAATCGCAAAATGGATCACATCATGGAGAATTTTGCTGAGAAGGAGAATTGAATTGAATTTGAGAGAAACCAGCACGGACAAATAGAGCAGGCGAGTCATTGTTTTTGACTGCTCGACGAAAACAACATCCTAATCTACGATTTGACTCCCTCGAATGGCCTTGACGCTATCAGGAACAGGCTGTTCTGAAAAACACCCCCGAGGACACTTCAACGATGGACGCTTTTGACCTCCCTTTTTCTCAACAACACCTGGCGTCGAACTTTGAGATCGGCCCCAGTCCACATAAACATTTCAACATCACACCCAAGTTAATTGGGCATACATGCACGCACCCGCCCCTTCCTCAACCAACGCCTTCACCACTGCTTAATTCCTGGGATTATGGATGGCTATTAGCGCTTTATAGCAGCAGGCCGGCCTCCAGGGCCCCAAATCCCCCCCTCTGTTGCGAGTTGTTGTGATTATATGTCACATGTTGATGTGTGCTATGCTATGTGAGGTTTTTTTCCCTTGGACTCAGTCTGGACCCCCTCCCGAGGGTCCAGCCTTAGACTGATATTTTTTTTTACTCTTCCCCCCTTTCCCAATATCACCTTTTTCCCACCTTTTTTAAGGAGCGCCGTAAGTGGCTGATCCGTTGGCGGTCCCGTCTTGTCTCCCTGTAAACGTATGTCTGTTCTCAGTGGGACTGTGCCGAAAAGGAAATTTCCGTTCTTATGTGTCTTGTACATGTTAAAGAATGGACAATAATAAAGCATCTTGAATCTTGAATACAAGTTAAAGTTACAGAAGCTGAACTATGTGTTCTCAAATAAACACTTTTGATACGTGACATGGTGCGAACACATCCGGGTGTGTGGAAATGTATCAAACAGCAGTATTTTACCACTCAAACGCGGTGGCGGACCGTGCGTTTCCCACCTAGGCCTTCAGTGATGTCCGACTTCAATGAATACCTCTCAAAATACCATCATTTATGTCACCACATGACCAGAAATACTATACAGAAACACATTTACAACACATTTGCGCACCACTGCACATTGAATCACCTCAACAGTGTACAAAACGGGTTATTTTCTGGCGCATTTAAAAATCAATAAACCCGCATCCGCAATTAAAACATATCTTATGTGGTACTGTCAAAATTAGAATAGCAAAAAACATATTAAACGTGAAAGAATAAAGAAATAAGATATTTGAACTCACAATTTGTAGCACCCATTTGACACCGTATAAGCCAGTAATACCCCTCTTAGTCGGTGGATTCGAGTGGAAGTGGCGGGCATTTCCCCATTTCATCGCCGGGACAGCTGAGCTAGCTTCCAGGGTTGGCCGACATCGTCTCACAAGATGTAGTTTCTCTTTAAAGGGGAACATTATCACCAGACCTATGTAAGCGTCAATATATACCTTGATGTTGTAGAAAAAAAGACCATATATTTTTTTAACCGGTTTCCGAACTCTAAATGGGTGAATTTTGGCGAATTAAACGCCTTTCTATTATTCGCTCTCGGAGCGATGACGTCACAACGTGGCGTCACATCGGGAAGCAATCCGCCATTTTCTCAAACACCGAGTCAAATCAGCTCTGTTATTTTCCGTTTTTTTTCGACTGTTTTCCGTACCTTGGAGACATCATGCCTCGTCGGTGTGTTGTCGGAGGGTGTACCAACACGAACGGGGACGGATTCAAGTTGCACCAGTGGCCCAAAGATGCCAAAGTGGCAAGAAATTGGACGTTTGTTCCGCACACTTTACCGACGAAAGCTATGCTACGACAGAGATGGCAAGAATGTGTGGATATCCTGCGACACTCAAAGCAGATGCATTTCCAACGATGAAGTCAAAGAAATCTGCCGCCAGACCCCCATTGAATCTGCCGGAGTGTGTGAGCAATTCAGGGACAAAGGACCTCGGTAGCACGGCAAGCAATGGCGGCAGTTTGTTGCCGCAGACGAGCGAGCTAAACCCCCTGGATGTCTTGGCTCACATGCCACCGAAGATGTTCAAGAGAAGAATATCGACCCTAGCTTCCCTGGCCTGCTGACATCAACTTCAAAACTGGACAGATCAGCGGATGAGGGTATGTCTACAGAATATATTAATTGATGAAAATTGGGCTGTCTGCACTCTCAAAGTGCATGTTGTTGCCAAATGTATTTCATATGCTGTAAACCTAGTTCATAGTTGTTAGTTTCCTTTAATGCCAAACAAACACATACCAATCGTTGGTTAGAAGGCGATCGCCGAATTCGTCCTCGCTTTCTCCCGAGTCGCTGGCTGTCGTGTCGTTTTCGTCGGTTTCGCTTGCATACGGTTCAAACCGATATGGCTCAATAGCTTCAGTTTCTTCTTCAATTTGGTTTTCACTACCTGCCTCCACACTACAACCATCCGTTTCAATACATGCGTAATCTGTTGAATCGCTTAAACCGCTGAAATCCGAGAGTGAATCCGAGCTAATGTCGCTATATCTTGCTGTTCTTTCCGCCATGTTTGTTTGTATTCACTATGTGACGTCACAGCAAAATGGACGGGTGTTTAAAACGATGGTTAAAATCAGGCACTTTGAAGCTTTTTTTAGGGATATTGCGTGATGGGTAAAATTTTGAAAAAAACTTCGAAAAATATAATAAGCCACTGGGAACTGATTTTTTTAATGGTTTTAACCATTCTGAAATTGTGATAATGTTCCCCTTTAATTAACATGCATTAACAATATTAATAATTCAATATTTGGTCGTGGAACTGTGGACCAGCTCTATACTCTCGGTAGGGTCCTTGAGGGTGCATGGGAGTTTGCCCAACCAGTCTACATGTGCTTTGTGGACTTGGAGAAGGCATTCGACCGTGTCCCTCGGGAAGTCCTGTGGGGAGTGCTCAGAGAGTATGGGGTATCGGACTGTCTGATTTTGGCGGTCCGCTCCCTGTATGATCAGTGTCAGAGCTTGGTCCGCATTGCCGGCAGTAAGTCGGACACGTTTCCAGTGAGGGTTGGACTCCGCCAAGGCTGCCCTTTGTCACCTTCTGTTCATTACTTTTATGGACAGAATTTCTAGGCGCAGTCAAGGCGTTGAGGGGATCTGGTTTGGTGGCTGCAGGATTAGGTCTCTGCTTTTTGCAGATGATGTGGTCCTGATGGCTTCATCTGGCCAGGATCTTCAGCTCTCGCTGGATCGGTTCGCAGCCGAGTGTGAAGCGACTGGCATGAGAATCAGCACCTCCAAGTCCGAGTCCATGGTTCTCGCCCGGAAAAGGGTGGAGTGCCATCTCCGGGTTGGGGAGGAGACCCTGCCCCAAGTGGAGGAGTTCAAGTACCTCAGAGTCTTGTTCACGAGTGAGGGAAGAGTCACGATCCACAGGCGGATCGGTGCGGCATCTTCAGTAATGCGGACGCTGTATCGATCCGTTGTGGTGAAGAAGGAGCTGAGCCGGAAGGCAAAGCTCTCAATTTACCGGTCGATCTACGTTCCCATCCTCACCTATGGTCATGAGCTTTGGGTTATGACCGAAAGGACAAGATCACGGGTACAAGCGGCCGAAATGAGTTTCCTCCGCCGGGTGGCGGGGCTCTCCCTTAGAGATAGGGTGAGAAGCTCTGTCATCCGGGGGGAGCTCAAAGTAAAGCCGCTGCTCCTCCACATCGAGAGGAGCCAGATGAGGTGGTTCGGGCATCTGGTCAGGATGCCACCCGATCGCCTCCCTAGGGAGGTGTTTAGGGCACGTCTGACCGGTAGGAGGCCACGGGGAAGACCCAGGACACGTTGGGAAGACTATGTCTCCCGGCTGGCCTGGGAACGCCTCGGGATCCCCCGGGAGGAGCTGGACGAAGTGGCTGGGGAGAGGGAAGTCTGGGCTTTCCTGCTTAGGCTGCTGCCCCCGCGATCCGACCTCGGATAAGCGGAAGAAGATGGATGGATGGATGGATATTTGAGATTGTGAGGGTTTCCCTCTTGTGGGTTCTCAGAAGCCCGGGAGTCTGGGTTGAACAAACTTTTATTTTGTATGCACAAGCCACGACAGCACTCTGCTCCACAACTTTTCAGTCTGTTCATGACCAGCGCGCGTTTGCTCATAACTCTCACTCCCAACAACGGTGTCTCGACCCGGCTGTATCTAATAAGCATGACAGGTGATTGGATGATCAGCCCCAGCTGGGTAATCCAATCACCTGCCAGCTGTGCTTCGAGGCCGATCCTTACACATTCCACTCCGCGGCAGGCCCGCCGACCACACCCCCCTCCACAGAGATTTTTTTCAATATTTCATGATCCAATCATTTCACGATTTAATGAATTATTTCATGGTTTAATAATGAATTTAATTATTTCATGAACATGTGTGGCAGCATTACCGTATTTTCCGGACCATAGGGCGCACCAGATTATAAGGCGCACTGCAGATGAATGGTCTATTTTTGATCTCTTTTCATATATAAGGCGCACCAGATTATAGGGCGCATTAAAGGGGTTATATTATGATTATTTTTTTCTAAATGTAAAAGACTTCCTTGTGGTCTACATAACATGTAATGGTGGTTCTTCGGTCAAAATGTTTTACAGATCATCTTCAAGTCGCTTTTTGACAGTCGCTTCAGGATGCGCCGTTTTGTGGGCGGTCTTATTTACGTGGCTCACCTTCGGCAGCGTCTTCTCCCCGTCATCTTTGTTGTAGCGGTGTAGCGTGCAAGGACGGGAGTGGAAGAAGTGTCAAAAGATGGAGCTAACTGTTTTAATAACATTCAGACTTTACTTCAATCAATAACGCAGCAGCATCTTCTCATCCGCCGGAAATGTGTCCCGTGAAGAAACGTCTGATCGGAACTCTCTAATAACTAAAGTTCCTTGGGTGAATAATGTAAACTCACTACACCGGTATATTTTAGCGCTTTCATGGCGAGTTTACTGACAGATATAAGCAAGAACTTTACACTACTTTATATTAGAAATGGCAACAGCGGAGGGTGAATGTCCCATAACAAGAAGATAGAGAAAAATAAGGCGGACTTGCGCAATTTTTCAGGACTTATGCAGATCCCAAATACAGATCAACAGGTACCAGAAGGTAAGAAAAGTTGCTTTTGCATAATATTGGGAAAGAAAACACCAGATAATATGTCTTTAATATGTCTTACTGTATGCACACACCATAATAATACTTGTATGTTGAAGCACAGTACAATCCATCAAGCGGTGTGTGGCTCCATAGCTTACCAAAGTCGTACTAAAACATTTTGATATTTTTTGGAGCACCGTGTGTAATGTTCTATATTTTCAATGGAACATATAAAATGTTGGTGTTGTTTACTTGAGTCATATTGTCATCATATTGCAGTCTACACGTATCTCTTATGTTTGACTGCCATCTACTGGTCAAACCTATCATTTCACCATGTACCAAATAAAATTGCTTCGAAGTCGGTAAGCAAAACCAGAATTATTTTGTACATTTGGCGCACCGGACTATAAGGCGCACTGTCAAGTTTTGAGGGGAAAAAATGATTTTAAGTGCGCTTTATAGTCCAGAAAATACGGTAATTTATCTTATCTGTCAAACTCAGCTTTCAAAGTCGGTGGGCGGATCCTAACACCTGATTGGTTACACGGCATTTCCAATTTCCTGTAGAACTTCGACCAGAGAAGGGTTTGATATCTGGATCTGAAAGTGCGGAAATAACTCAGAAAACTTCAATGAATTCCTCTACTGTAACTGCTACATGCTCTGAGTCAGCACTTCTTGCGTCCACATACTCCGCAAAGGCTAAAATATATAACACCAACTCCCGAAAAATCACGAGTATATCCTCCTAAGCAGCCGTGTTTTAAAAGACCTCCCAAAGCATACTTGCCAACCTTGAGACCTCCGAATTCGGGAGATGGGGGGGGCGGAAGGGTGGTTGAGGTGGGCGGGGATTGGTGGTAGCGGGGGTGTATATTGTAGCATCCCGGAAGAGTTAGTGCTGCAAGGGATTCTGGGTATTTGTTCTGTTGTGTTTTTGTTGTGTTACGGTGCGGATGTTCTCCCGAAATGTGTTTGTTATTGTTGTTTGGTGTGGGTTCACAGTGTGGCGCATATTTGTAACAGTGTTAAAGTTGTTCATACAGCCACCCTCGGTGTGACCTGTATGGCTGTTTATCAAGTATGCCTTGCATTCACTTATGTGTGTGTAAAAAAACGCATATATTATGTGATTGGGCCGGCACGCTGTTTGAATGTAGGAAAAGTGACAACAGGTTGTAGAGGACGCTAAAGACACTGTCTTTAAGGCACGCCCCCAATAATATTGTCCGGGTGGAAATCGAGAGAAATTCGGGGGAATGGTTGCCCCGGGAAATTTTCGGGAGGTGCACTGAAATTCGGGAGTCTCCCGGGAAAATCGGGAGGGTTGCCAAGTATGTCCCAAAGTCCCAGGCTTCAGACCAAATCAATCATTGGACTAGATTGCTGTTAGCCCCGCCAACTGACTAAATTCATGAAAAGGTTCATGAAATAATTAAGTAAATCATTAAAACTGTGAAATAATGATTTACATTGTGAAATATTTAACTAAATCATTAATTAAATCATGAAATTACATGATGAAATAATTTTGTATTAAAATTATTCATTAAAATAATAAATAGTTAATATGGTTTTACATTTAAAAAAAATGTTTAATTTAATAAGACATTTATGTATTGAATTCCAACCATAATTACTTAATGACACATTTAAGTGATTATTTAAAGATAAATGTATTTGACCCTAGATTTAATGTTACACAGATTTTTATTTTTTTTAAAACACACAAGAAACAGAGTATGTTATTCAGTAAGTGTCATTTGGCTGGTGAAATGTGAAGAACACGCTGATGCATGCATTTTTCTGTGAGGAATTAAAAAAGGGTTTTCATATTTTTCTCACTACAGAACATGCTGAGCAGCAAAATTGTTCCTCACCTCAATTTTCACTTGTTGAATGGGTATGTTTTATCTGGAAATTACCGAAGAAAGTGTCAACAGGCTGTAAGATATTGCGTATGCGATCCATCCATCTTCTTCCGCTTATCCGAAGTTGGGTCGCGGGGGCAGCAGCCGAAGCAGAGAAGCCCAGACTTCCTTCTCCCCAAGTACTTCATCCAGCTCCTCCTGTAGGGATCACGAGGCGTTCCCAGACCACCTTGGAGACATAGTCTTTCCAACGTGTCCTGGGTCTACTGGGGGGCTACGCCGGATAGTCGAACTTCGGATTCAGCAGGAGCAGTGTGGTTTTCCTGGTCGAAAACCACACTGGGTCCTTGAGGGTGCATGGGCGATAGCCACAACCAGTCTACATGTGCTTTGTGGACTTGGAGAAGGCATTCGACTCTGTGCCTCGGGAAGTCCTGTGGGGAGTGCTCAGAGAGTATGGGGTATCGGACTGTCTGATTGTGGCGGTCCGCTCCCTGTATGATCAGTGTCAGAGCTTGGTCCGCATTGCCAGCTGTAAGTCGGACTCTTTTTCAATGAGGGTTTGACTCCACCAGGGCTGCACTTTGTCACCGATTCAGTTCATATTTTTTATGGACAGAATTTTCAGGCGCAGTCAGGGCGTTGAGGGGATCCGGTTTGGTGGCTGCAGGATTAGGTCTCTGCTTTTTGCAGATGATGTGGTCCTGATGGCTTCATCTGGCCAGGATCTTCAGCTCTTACTGGACCGGTTCACAGCCGAGTGTGAAGCAATTGGGATGAGAATCAGCACCTCCAAGTCTGAGTCCATGGCTCTGACCCTTAAAAGGGTGGAATGCCATCTCCGGGTTGGGGAAGAGATATTGCTCCAAGTGGAGGAGTTCAAGTACCTCGGAGTCTTGTTCACGAGTGAGGGTAGAGTGGATCGTGAAATTGACAGACGGATCGGTGCTGCGTTTTCAGTAAAGCAGACACTGTATCAATCCGTTGTGGTGAAGAAGGAGCTGAAAGCTCTCGATTTACCGGTCGATCCACGTTCCCATCCTCACCTATGGTCATGAGCTTTGTGGACTTGGAGAAGGCATTCGACTATGTGCCTCAAGAAGTCCTGTAGGGAGTGCTCAGAGAGTATGGGGTATCGGACTGTGTGATTGTGGCGGTCCGTTCCCTGTATGATCAGTGTCAGAGCTTGGTCCACATTGCCAGCTGTAAGTCGGGCTCTTTTTCAGTGAGGGTTTGACTCCACCAGGGCTGCACTTTGTCACCGATTCTGTTCATACTTTTTATGGACAGAATTCTAGACGCAGTCAAGGCGTTGAGAGGATCCGGTTTGGTGGCTGCAGGATTAGGTCTCTGCTTTTTGCAGAGGATGTGGTCCTGATGGCTTCATCTGGCCAGGATCTTCAGCTCTCACTGGACCGGTTCACAGCCGAGTGTGAAGCAACTGGGATGAGAATCAGCACCTCCAAGTCCGAGTCCATGGCTCTCACCCTTAAAAGGGTGGAATGCCATCTCCGGGTTGGGGAAGAGATATTGCTCCAAGTGGAGGAGTTCAAGTACCTCAGAGTCTTGTTCACGAGTGAGGGTAGAGTGGATCGTGAAATTGACAGAAGGATCGGTGCTGCGTTTTCAGTAAAGCAGACACTGTATCGATCCGTTGTGGTGAAGAAGGAGCTGAAAGCTCTCGATTTACCGGTCGATCCACGTTCCCATCCTCACCTATGGTCATGAGCTTTGTGGACTTGGAGAAGGCATTCGACTATGTGCCTCAAGAAGTCCTGTAGGTAGTGCTCAGAGAGTATGGGGTATCGGACTGTCTGATTGTGGCGGTCCGTTCCCTGTATGATCAGTGTCAGAGCTTGGTCCACATTGCCAGCTGTAAGTCGGACTCTTTTTCAGTGAGGGTTTGACTCCACCAGGGCTGCACTTTGTCACCAATTCTGTTCATACTTTTTATGGACAGAATTTCTAGGCGCAGTCAGGGCGTTAAGAGGATCCGGTTTGGTGGCTGCAAGATTAAGTCTTTGCTTTTTGCAGATGATGTGGTCCTGATGGCTTCATCTGGCCAGGATCTTCAGCTCTCACTGGACCGGTTCACATCCGAGTGTGAAGCAACTGGGATGAGAATCAGCACCTCCAAGTCCGAGTCCATGGCTCTCACCCTTAAAAGGGTGGAATGCCAAGAGATATTGCTCCAAGTGGAGGAAGTTCAAGTACCTCGGAGTCTTGTTCACAAGTGAGGGTAGAGTGGATCGTGAAATTGACAGACGGATCGGTGCGGCGTTTTCAGTAAAGCAGACACTGTATCGATCCGTTGTGGTGAAGAAGGAGCTGAAAGCTCTCAATTTACCGGTCGATCTACGTTCCCATCCTCACCTATGGTCATGAGCTTTGGGTTATGACCGAAAGGACAAGATCCCGGGTACAAGCGGCCGAAATGACTTTCCTCTATCGGGTGGCGGATCTCTCCCTTAGAGATAGGGTGAGAAGCTCTGTCATCTGGAAGGAGCTCAGAGTAAAGCCGCTGCCCCTCCACATCGAGAAAAGCCAGATGAGGTGGTTCTGGCATCTGGTCAGGATGTCACCCGGACGCCTGCCTGGGATGGTGTTTAGGGTTCGTCCAACCAGTAGAAGGCCACGGGGAAGACCCAGGACACGTTGGGAAGACTATGTCTCCCGGCTGGCCTGGGAACTTCTCGGGATTCCCCGAGAGGAGCTGGGGAAAGGGAAGTCTGGGGTTCTCTGCTTAGGCTGCTGCCCTCACAACCCGACCAAGGATAAGCGGAAGAAAATGGTTGGATAGATAGTTGTAAACTTGTACTAGTGTTCCTTAAGGTTCTATCTTTTTCATCATTTGGGTTATTCAACTGGTGGGCCGTTCAGTTCAGTTCAAAAAACTTGTAAGAGACTTTTTGCAGCATATTAATAAAAACATTAGTGTTGTCATAGAGATGATATTTGACTATTTTTTTGGCAGAAAGTCATTGGAAGAAGCAAAGTGCTTCTGTAAATTTGACATAATAAAAATGCAATAATCAAATGTCTACTGTAGAGGCAGAGGCACATGAGATTAATAGTAGAGGTAGAATTCCAGACCCCAGCCCTGATCTTTCCGGAAATGTGAGCCAAAACACTTTAGTAAAAATATCCATGGAATTGTGGACTGAACATCTCTTTCCCCCATGTGTATGAGGGTTTTTTTGGTCCTCCCGCTCCCTTCCAAACCCAACAAACATGTTTGTTTGTTTAAATGCATCCTGTGATTGATTTGTCACCAGTCCAGGGTGTACCCTGCCTCTCGCTCAAAGTCAGCCTGCATAGACTCCAGTTCACTCCTCACCCTAATGAGGACACGCTGAATCATTGGAAAATAGATGGATGATGATCTCAACTTGAGTCCGAAGCCTGTTGTTAATTTCTTGTGTCGTTTCCGGTTAAAATATTCGACAAGTAGAGTGTGAATAATCACGGTCTTAACTGTATGTGACGTATTCACGAGAGTGGAAAAAAGTCAGGGTAACATGCTCTGTTACCAAGCCTGAAATCGAGTCTCGAGTATGATCCGCCATGATTCCAGGTAATTCATTCGCTGAGAAAGTGGACTTGTGTCTGTTGAAAGGCTGAGTTGTGTAATCCCTAATCTTCCCTG
This sequence comes from Nerophis lumbriciformis, assembly GCF_033978685.3. Classification (NCBI taxonomy): domain Eukaryota; kingdom Metazoa; phylum Chordata; class Actinopteri; order Syngnathiformes; family Syngnathidae; genus Nerophis; species Nerophis lumbriciformis. The sequence goes on along the minus strand of NC_084583.2, from coordinate 23,745,897 downwards.
AGGGAATGCTGTAAAAAATGAGGGATCACTTCATTTCTGGACATCTAATCAAGGTCTGGAGGACTATAACGTGCCAGCAAAACCAGATTTATTTTTAAACCCTCTTTTCTTTTAGGCAGTTTTGTGTGTGTGCCTTGTAGAGATGCGCGGATAGGCAATTATTTCATCCGCAACCGCATCACAAAAGTCGTCAACCATCCGCATCCACCCGAACTAACATTTAATCAAAACCGCACCCGCCCGCCATCCGCCACCCGCCCGTTGTTATATATCTAATGTAGACGATGCAAGGCATTAGTGAGGTTATAAAGCTTTTGCCTGTTAAAGAAAGGAGACTGATCCAATGCAGCAGAGACATTCAATGCGTGCCACGCTGTCACGGCCCAGACGCACACCAGTGCGCAATCATCTGGGAGCCGCGCTGAGCCCACCTCCAAGCGCGCTCGCGCCACTCAAACTGCTGCAGGCAGCTGCGTTCTATCTTGTTTTAACATCCTGTGGCACTCTTCTGGGATCACGGCGGACGAAACTGCTCATGCTCAGGGTGTTTGTGGAGGTTCGGGGTTTTGCACAAATGTGATGCACCATGTTAGATGTCCCGGTTTTGTGACTGTCGTAGACATAAACAGCGTCGCAGCTCTTGCAAATCACGTAGCCAGCATTACTATCATCCTGATTTACAACCTCATAAAAACGAGTCCACGCTGAACTTTTCTGCCCTTTTTTTCCCCTGGTCTTTAGTATTCCTTTTTTTAGTTTGTCGCGTACCACGTTTGCTGCCGGTGTTGCCATCTCTTTTTTTTCTTCTTCTTCTGTTGTGGCATATGCTGCAGGTGCCTGCTCGTTTTTCGTATGTGGGTAACAACATTTAACTATGTATATATATTTCCGAATTGGTTTAACTGCCACCCGCCTGAATCTATTTCAAATCTAATTTTTTTTTTATTTCAACCGCCCGACCCGACCCGCGGATAAAATCTTTTTTTTTTTTTTTTTCAACCGCCCGACCCGCGGATAATCCACGGACTCCGCGGTTGTGTCCGCAAACCGCGCATCTCTAGTGCCTTGCAATTTCCGGGGTTAACCATGCATCATGGGGGATGACATGTTGGGAAAGCTGCAGGGAACTAAAGTAAGGCTTGTGTCAGCCATCAATAGAACTACGACCTTCTCTCCTCTTTTGCTTAATCAACAAAATGGTCAACTACTGTGTTACCAAATTCACATGACCACGAACCTGGGGATCGGTTGATTGGCAACACTAAATTGGCCCTAGTGTGTGAATGTTGTCTGTCTATCTGTGTTGGCCCTGCAATGAGGTGGACACTTGTCAAGGATATACATGCAGCTGGGAAAAGGCTCCAGCACCCCCGCCAGCCCGAAAGGAACAAGCTGTAGGAAATGGATGGATGGATGCTTGGACCACAGGCTATTAGTATTTAAAGTGCAAGATTCCCTCCCGATGAATCAACATCCGATGCTGTTAAAAAAAATAGTGTTTTCTTGTCAAAGTTAACGCGTTTCCCCATGTGAATAATCACAAAAAAGGGTTAGGGTTAGGATTAGGGTTAGGATTAGGATTAGGGTTAGAGTTAGGCATAAAGAAAAAGAGTTGGTTAGGGTTAGGGCTAGGGTTGGGGGTGGGGTTAGGATTAGGGTTAGGGTTAGGGTTCGGCATAAAGAAAGAGGGTTGGTTAGGGCTAGGGGTTGGGGTGGGGCGAGGGTTAGGGTTAGGGTTAGGGTTTGGGTTGGGGTTGGGGTTAGGGTTAGGATTAGGGTTAGGATTATGATTAGGGTTAGGGTTAGGCATAAAGAAAAAGAGTTGGTTAGGGTTAGGGCTAGGGTTGGGAGTGGGGGTAGGGTTAGGATTAGGGTTAGGGTTAGGATTAAGGTTAGGGTTAGGGTTCGGCATAAAGAAAGAGAGTTGGTTGGGGTTAGGGTTGGGGTTGGGGTTAGGGTTAGGATTAGGGTTAGAGTTAGGCATAAAGAAAAAGAGTTGGTTAGGGTTAGGGCTAGGGTTGGGGGTGGGGTTAGGATTAGGGTTAGGGTTAGGGTTCGGCATAAAGAAAGAGGGTTGGTTAGGGCTAGGGGTTGGGGTGGGGCGAGGGTTAGGGTTAGGGTTTGGGTTGGGGTTAGGGTTAGGATTAGGGTTAGGATTAGGATTAGGGTTAGGGTTTGGCATAAAGAAAAAGGGTTGGTTAGGGTTAGGGCTAGGGTTGGGGGTGGGGTGGGGTTAGGATTAGGGTTAGGGTTAGGGTTCGGCATAAAAAAAGAGAGTTGGTTAGGGTTAGGGCTAGGGGTTGGGGTGGGGCGAGGGTTAGGGTTAGGGTTAGGGTTGGGGTTGGGGTTGGGGTTAGGGTTGGGGTTGGTGTTAGGGTTAGGATTAGGATTAGGGTTAGGGTTAGGCTTAAAGAAAAATAGTTGGTTAGGGTTAGGGCTAGTGTTGGGGGTGGGGGTAGGATTAGGGTTAGGGTTAGGGTTAGGGTTAGGGTTAGGGTTAGGGTTAGGGTTAGGGTTAGGCATAAAGAAAGGATGTTGGTTAGGGTTAGGGCTAGTGGTTGTGGTGGGGCGATAGAAAAGAGCGGGGAAAAAAGAATAAGAAGGGTGTGCACGGTTCGTCTATGGCCCAGCGGGCTCGCACTCATGCCTCGTTGAGGCCCCGCGGATGTCTGGTCCCCAGTTTGGTTATCCAGAGGCGTTCCGGATAACCGGCGTTTAGGGTTGGGGTTGGGGTTGGGGTTGGGGTTAGGGTTAGGATTAGGGCTAGGGGTTAGGGTTAGGGTTAGGGTTAGGATTAGGATTAGGGTTAGGGTTAGGGTTAGGATTAGGGTTAGGTTTAGGGTTGGGGGTTAGGGTTAGGGTTAGGGTTGGGGTTAGGGTTAGGGTTAGGGTTAGGATTAGGATTAGGGTTGGGGTTAGGGTTAAGGTTAGGATTAGGATTAGGACTAGGGTTAGGGTTAGGGTTGGGGTTAGGGTTAGGGTTAGGGTTAGGGTTAGGGTTAGGATTAGGATTAGGATTAGGGTTAGGGTTAGGCATAAAGAAAGAGAGTTGGTTAGGGTTAGGGTTAGGGTTAGGCTTAGGGTTGGGGTTGGGGTTAGGATTAGGGTTAGGGGTTAGGGTTAGGGTTAGGGTTAGGATTAAGAAAAAGAGTTGGTTAGGATTAGGGCTAGGGTTAGGGTTAGGGTAAGGGTTAGGGTTAGTGTTAGGGTTAGGGTTGGTGTTAGGGTTAGGGTTAGGGTTAGGAGTTAGGGTTAGGGTTAGGGTTAGGATTAGGGTTAGGCATAAAGAAAAAGAGTTGGTTAGGGCTAGGGATAGGGTTAGGGTTAGGGTTAGGGTTGGGGTTGGGGTTGGGTTTAGGATTAGGGTTAGGGGTTAGGGGTTAGGGTTAGGGTTAGGGTTAGGGTTAGGGTTAGGGTTAGGATTAGGGTTAGGGTTAGGCATAAAGAAAAAGAGTTGGTTAGGGTTAGGGCTAGGGTTGGGGGTGGGGTTAGGATTAAGGTTAGGGTTAGGGTTAGGGTTAGGGTTAGGGTTAGGGTTAGTGTTGGGTTTAGGGTTAGGGTTGGGGGTTAGGGTTGGGGTAGCGGTTGGGGTTAGGGTAAGGGTTAGGGTTAGGGTTAGGGTTAGGGTTAGGGTTAGAAGGGTTAGGGTTAGGGTTAGGGTTAGGGTTAGGGTTAGAGTAGGGTTAGGGTTAGGGTTAGGGTTCGGGGTTAGGGTTAGGGTTAGGGTTAGGGTTAGGGTTAGGGTTAGGGTTAGAGTAGGGTTAGGGATAGGGTTAGGGTTCGGGTTAGGGGTTAGGGCTAGGGTTAGGGTTAGGATTAGGGGTTAGGGTTAGGGTTAGAGGGTTAGGGTTAGGGTTAGGTATAAAGAAAATGAGTTGGTTAGGGTTAGGGCTAGGGTTGGGGGTGGGGTTAGGATTAAGGTTCGGGTTAGGTTTAGGTTTAGGCAGGGTTAGGGTTAGGGTTAGGATTAGGGTTAGGGTTAGGGTTATGGTTAGGGTTAGGGTTGGGGGTTAGGGTTGGGGTTGTGGTTAGGGTAAGGGTAAGGGTAAGGATTAGGGTTAGGGTTAGGGTTAGGGTTAGGATTAGGGTTAGGGTTAGGCATAAAGAAAAAGATTGGTTAGGGTTAGGGCTAGGGTTAGGTTTAAAAGTAGGGTTAGGGTTGGAGTTGGGGGTTAGGGTTAGGGTTAGGGTTAGGGTTAGTGTTGGGGTTAGGGTTAGGATTAGGGTTAAGATTAGGATTAGGGTTAGGATTAGGCATAAAGAAAAATAATTGGTTAGGGTTAGGGCTAGGGTTGGGGGTGGGGTTAGGATTAAGTTTAGGGTTAGGATTAGGCATAAAGAAAGAGAGTTGATTAGGGTTAGGGCTAGGGGTTGGGGTGGGGCGAGGGTTAGGGTTAGGGTTAGGGTTGGGGTTGGGGTTGGGGTTAGGGTTAGGGTTACGATTAGGGTTAGGATTAGGGTTAGGATTAGGGTTGGGGTTGGGGTTGGGGTTAGGGTTAGGATTAGGGTTAGGTTTAGGATTAGGTTTAGGGTTAGGCATAAAGAAAAAGTGTTGGTTAGGGTTAGGGCTAGGGTTGGGGGTGGGGTTAGGATTAGGGTTAGGGTTAGGCATAAAGAAAGAGAGTTGGTTAGGGTTAGGGTTAGTGGTTGGCGTGGTTAGGGTTAGGGTTAGGGTTAGTGTTAGGGTTAGGGTGAGGGTTAGGTTTGGGGTTGTGGTTGGGGTTGTGGTTGGGGTTAGGGTTAGGGTTGGGGTTAGGGTTAGGGTTAGGGTTAGGATTAGGGTTATGGTTAGGATTAAGGTTAGGGTTAGGCATAAAGAAAGAGTGTTGGTTAGGGTTAGGGCTAGGGGTTGGGGTGGGGCGATAGAAAAGAGCGAAGAAAAGAATAAGAAGGGTGTGCACGGTCTGTCTATGGTCTAGCGGGCTTGCACTCACGCCTCGTTGAGGCCCCCCGGGTGTCTGGTCCCCAGTTTGGTGATCCACAGGCGTTCCGCCCGCCTCTGTTGGGCGACACTCCATCTGGAGTTGACCTGGGTTAGGGTTAGGGTTAGGGTTCGGGTTAGGGGTTAGGGCTAGGGTTAGGGTTAGGATTAGGGGTTAGGGTTAGGGTTAGGGTTAGGGTTAGGGTTAGGGTTAGAGGGTTAGGGTTAGGGTTAGGGTTGGGCATAAAGAAAATGAGTTGGTTAGGGTTAGGGCTAGGGTTGGGGGTCGGGTTAGGATTAGGGTTAGGGTTAGGTTTAGGCAGGGTTAGGGTTAGGGTTAGGATTGGGGTTAGGGTTAGGGTTAGGGTTAGGGTTGGGGGTTAGGGTTGGGCATAAAGAAAAAGAGTTGGTTAGGGCTAGGGTTAGGGTTAGGGTTAGGGTTGGGGTTGGGGTTGGGTTTAGGATTAGGGTTAGGGGTTAGGGGTTAGGGTTAGGGTTAGGGTTAGGATTAGGGTTAGGGTTAGGCATAAAGAAAAAGAGTTGGTTAGGGTTAGGGCTAGGGTTGGGGGTGGGGTTAGGATTAAGGTTAGGGTTAGGGTTAGGGTTAGGGTTAGGGTTAGGGTTAGAAGGGTTAGGGTTAGGGTTAGGGTTAGAGGGTTAGTGTTAGGGTTAGGGTTAGGGTTAGGTGTTGGGGGTTAGGGTTAGGAATTAGGGTTAGGGTTAGGGTTAGGGAAAGGGGTGGGGCTAGGCACTGTCCGTCGACAATCCGCCCAGTGACACCCCACCAGACGCACACCCCCCAGGCACCCCGAACGAACACCGTCAGACGCGGTGTCAGACACATTGGGTTAGGGTTAGGGTTAGGGTTAGAAGGGTTAGGGTTAGGGTTAGGGTTAGAGGGTTAGTGTTAGGGTTAGGGTTAGGGTTAGAGTTAGAGTAAGGTTAGGGTTAGGGTTAGGGTTCGGGTTAGGGGTTAGGGCTAGGGTTAGGGTTAGGATTAGGGGTTAGGGTTAGGGTTAGAGGGTTAGGGTTAGGGTTAGGTATAAAGAAAATGAGTTGGTTAGGGTTAGGGCTAGGGTTGGGGGTGGGGTTAGGATTAGGGTTAGGGTTAGGTTTAGGCAGGGTTAGGGTTAGGGTTAGGATTAGGGTTAGGGTTAGGGTTATGGTTAGGGTTAGGGTTGGGGGTTAGGGTTGGGGTTGTGGTTAGGGTAAGGGTAAGGATTAGGGTTAGGGTTAGGGTTAGGGTTAGGGTTAGGGTTAGGATTAGGGTTAGGGTTAGGCATAAAGAAAAAGATTGGTTAGGGTTAGGGCTAGGGTTAGGTTTAAAAGTAGGGTTAGGGTTGGAGTTGGGGGTTAGGGTTAGGGTTAGGGTTAGGGTTAGGGTTAGGGTTAGTGTTGGGGTTAGGGTTAGGATTAGGGTTAGGATTAGGATTAGGGTTAGGATTAGGCATAAAGAAAAATAATTGGTTAGGGTTAGGGCTAGGGTTGGGGGTGGGGTTAGGATTAAGTTTAGGGTTAGGATTAGGCATAAAGAAAGAGAGTTGATTAGGGTTAGGGCTAGGGGTTGGGGTGGGGCGAGGGTTAGGGTTAGGGTTAGGGTTGGGGTTGGGGTTGGGGTTAGGGTTACGATTAGGGTTAGGATTAGGGTTAGGATTAGGGTTGGGGTTGGTGTTGGGGTTGGGGTTAGGGTTAGGATTAGGGTTAGGTTTAGGATTAGGTTTAGGATTAGGTTTAGGGTTAGGCATAAAGAAAAAGTGTTGGTTAGGGTTAGGGCTAGGGTTGGGGGTGGGGTTAGGATTAGGGTTAGGGTTAGGCATAAAGAAAGAGAGTTGGTTAGGGTTAGGGTTAGGGTTAGGGGTTAGGGTTAGTGTTAGGGTTAGGGTGAGGGTTAGGTTTGGGGTTGTGGTTGGGGTTGTGGTTGGGGTTAGGGTAAGGGTTGGGGTTAGGTTTAGGGTTAGGGTTAGGATTAGGGTTATGGTTAGGATTAAGGTTAGGGTTAGGCATAAAGAAAGAGTGTTGGTTAGGGTCAGGGCTAGGGGTTGGGGTGGGGCGATAGAAAAGAGCGAAGAAAAGAATAAGAAGGGTGTGCACGGTCTGTCTATGGTCTAGCGGGCTTGCACTCACGCCTCGTTGAGGCCCCCCGGGTGTCTGGTCCCCAGTTTGGTGTTCCACAGGCGTTCCGCCCGCCTCTGTTGGGCGACACTCCATCTGGAGTTGACCTGGGTTAGGGTTAGGGTTAGGGTTAGGGTTCGGGTTAGGGGTTAGGGCTAGGGTTAGGGTTAGGATTAGGGGTTAGGGTTAGGGTTAGGGTTAGGGTTAGAGGGTTAGGGTTAGGGTTAGGGTTAGGCATAAAGAAAATGAGTTGGTTAGGGTTAGGGCTAGGGTTGGGGGTCGGGTTAGGATTAGGGTTAGGGTTAGGTTTAGGCAGGGTTAGGGTTAGGGTTAGGATTGGGGTTAGGGTTAGGGTTAGGGTTAGGGTTGGGGGTTAGGGTTGGGGTTGTGGTTAGGGTAAGGGTAAGGATTAGGGTTAGGGTTAAGGTTAGGATTAGGGTTAGGGTTAGGCATAAAGAAAAAGATTGGTTAGGGTTAGGGCTAGGGTTAGGTTTAAAAGTAGGGTTAGGGTTGGAGTTGGGGGTTAGGGTTAGGGTTAGGTTTAGTGTTGGGGTTAGGGTTAGGATTAGGGTTAGGATTAGGATTAGGGTTAGGATTAGGCATAAAGAAAAATAATTGGTTAGGGTTAGGGCTAGGGTTGGGGGTGGGGTTAGGATTAAGTTTAGGGTTAGGATTAGGCATAAAGAAAGAGAGTTGATTAGGGTTAGGGCTAGGGGTTGGGGTGGGGCGAGGGTTAGGGTTAGGGTTAGGGTTGGGGTTGGGGTTGGGGTTAGGGTTACGATTAGGGTTAGGATTAGGGTTAGGATTAGTGTTGGGGTTGGGGTTGGGGTTGGGGTTAGGGTTAGGATTAGGGTTAGGTTTAGGATTAGGTTTAGGGTTAGGCATAAAGAAAAAGTGTTGGTTAGGGTTAGGGCTAGGGTTGGGGGTGGGGTTAGGATTAGGGTTAGGGTTAGGCATAAAGTAAGAGAGTTGGTTAGGGTTAGGGTTAGGGTTAGGGGTTAGGGTTAGTGTTAGGGTTAGGGTGAGGGTTAGGTTTGGGGTTGTGGTTGGGGTTGTGGTTGGGGTTAGGGTTAGGGTTGGGGTTAGGGTTAGGGTTAGGGTTAGGATTAGGGTTATGGTTAGGATTAAGGTTAGGGTTAGGCATAAAGAAAGAGTGTTGGTTAGGGTTAGGGCTAGGGGTTGGGGTGGGGCGATAGAAAAGAGCGAAGAAAAGAATAAGAAGGGTGTGCACGGTCTGTCTATGGTCTAGCGGGCTTGCACTCACGCCTCGTTGAGGCCCCTCGAGTGTCTGGTCCCCAGTTTGGTGATCCACAGGCGTTCCGCCCGCCTCTGTTGGGCGACACTCCATCTGGAGTTGACCTGGGTTAGGGTTAGGGTTAGGGTTCGGGTTAGGGGTTAGGGCTAGGGTTAGGGTTAGGATTAGGGGTTAGGGTTAGGGTTAGGGTTAGGGTTAGAGGGTTAGGGTTAGGGTTAGGCATAAAGAAAATGAGTTGGTTAGGGTTAGGGCTAGGGTTGGGGGTCGGGTTAGGATTAGGGTTAGGGTTAGGTTTAGGCAGGGTTAGGGTTAGGGTTAGGATTGGGGTTAGGGTTAGGGTTAGGGTTAGGGTTGGGGGTTAGGGTTGGGGTTGTGGTTAGGGTAAGGGTAAGGATTAGGGTTAGGGTTAAGGTTAGGATTAGGGTTAGGGTTAGGCATAAAGAAAAAGATTGGTTAGGGTTAGGGCTAGGGTTAGGTTTAAAAGTAGGGTTAGGGTTGGAGTTGGGGGTTAGGGTTAGGGTTAGGGTTAGGGTTAGTGTTGGGGTTAGGGTTAGGATTAGGGTTAAGATTAGGATTAGGGTTAGGATTAGGCATAAAGAAAAATAATTGGTTAGGGTTAGGGCTAGGGTTGGGGGTGGGGTTAGGATTAAGTTTAGGGTTAGGATTAGGCATAAAGAAAGAGAGTTGATTAGGGTTAGGGCTAGGGGTTGGGGTGGGGCGAGGGTTAGGGTTAGGGTTAGGGTTGGGGTTGGGGTTGGGGTTAGGGTTACGATTAGGGTTAGGATTAGGGTTAGGATTAGTGTTGGGGTTGGGGTTGGGGTTGGGGTTAGGGTTAGGGTTAGGATTAGGGTTAGGTATAGGATTAGGTTTAGGGTTAGGCATAAAGAAAAAGTGTTGGTTAGGGTTAGGGCTAGGGTTGGGGGTGGGGTTAGGATTAGGGTTAGGGTTAGGCATAAAGAAAGAGAGTTGGTTAGGGTTAGGTTTAGGGTTAGGGGTTAGGGTTAGTGTTAGGGTTAGGGTGAGGGTTAGGTTTGGGGTTGTGGTTGGGGTTGTGGTTGGGGTTAGGGTTAGGGTTGGGGTTAGGGTTAGGGTTAGGGTTAGGATTAGGGTTATGGTTAGGATTAAGGTTAGGGTTAGGCATAAAGAAAGAGTGTTGGTTAGGGTTAGGGCGATAGAAAAGAGCGAAGAAAAGAATAAGAAGGGTGTGCACGGTCTGTCTATGGTCTAGCGGGCTTGCACTCACGCCTCGTTGAGGCCCCTCGAGTGTCTGGTCCCCAGTTTGGTGATCCACAGGCGTTCCGCCCGCCTCTGTTGGGCGACACTCCATCTGGAGTTGACCTGGGTTAGGGTTAGGGTTAGGGTTCGGGTTAGGGGTTAGGGCTAGGGTTAGGGTTAGGATTAGGGGTTAGGGTTAGGGTTAGGGTTAGGGTTAGGGTTAGAGGGTTAGGGTTAGGGTTAGGCATAAAGAAAATGAGTTGGTTAGGGTTAGGGCTAGGGTTGGGGGTCGGGTTAGGATTAGGGTTAGGGTTAGGTTTAGGCAGGGTTAGGGTTAGGGTTAGGATTGGGGTTAGGGTTAGGGTTAGGGTTAGGGTTGGAGGTTAGGGTTGGGGTTGGGGTTAGGGTAAGGGTAAGGATTAGGGTTAGGGTGAGGGTTAGGTTTGGGGTTGTGGTTGGGGTTGTGGTTGGGGTTAGGGTTAGGGTTGGGGTTAGGGTTAGGGTTAGGGTTAGGATTAGGGTTATGGTTAGGATTAAGGTTAGGGTTAGGCATAAAGAAAGAGTGTTGGTTAGGGTTAGGGCTAGGGGTTGGGGTGGGGCGATAGAAAAGAGCGAAGAAAAGAATAAGAAGGGTGTGCACGGTCTGTCTATGGTCTAGCGGGCTTGCACTCACGCCTCGTTGAGGCCCCTCGAGTGTCTGGTCCCCAGTTTGGTGATCCACAGGCGTTCCGCCCGCCTCTGTTGGGCGACACTCCATCTGGAGTTGACCTGGGTTAGGGTTAGGGTTAGGGTTCGGGTTAGGGGTTAGGGCTAGGGTTAGGGTTAGGATTAGGGGTTAGGGTTAGGGTTAGGGTTAGGGTTAGAGGGTTAGGGTTAGGGTTAGGCATAAAGAAAATGAGTTGGTTAGGGTTAGGGCTAGGGTTGGGGGTCGGGTTAGGATTAGGGTTAGGGTTAGGTTTAGGCAGGGTTAGGGTTAGGGTTAGGATTGGGGTTAGGGTTAGGGTTAGGGTTAGGGTTGGGGGTTAGGGTTGGGGTTGTGGTTAGGGTAAGGGTAAGGATTAGGGTTAGGGTTAAGGTTAGGATTAGGGTTAGGGTTAGGCATAAAGAAAAAGATTGGTTAGGGTTAGGGCTAGGGTTAGGTTTAAAAGTAGGGTTAGGGTTGGAGTTGGGGGTTAGGGTTAGGGTTAGGGTTAGGGTTAGTGTTGGGGTTAGGGTTAGGATTAGGGTTAAGATTAGGATTAGGGTTAGGATTAGGCATAAAGAAAAATAATTGGTTAGGGTTAGGGCTAGGGTTGGGGGTGGGGTTAGGATTAAGTTTAGGGTTAGGATTAGGCATAAAGAAAGAGAGTTGATTAGGGTTAGGGCTAGGGGTTGGGGTGGGGCGAGGGTTAGGGTTAGGGTTAGGGTTGGGGTTGGGGTTGGGGTTAGGGTTACGATTAGGGTTAGGATTAGGGTTAGGATTAGTGTTGGGGTTGGGGTTGGGGTTGGGGTTAGGGTTAGGGTTAGGATTAGGGTTAGGTATAGGATTAGGTATAGGATTAGGTTTAGGGTTAGGCATAAAGAAAAAGTGTTGGTTAGGGTTAGGGCTAGGGTTGGGGGTGGGGTTAGGATTAGGGTTAGGGTTAGGCATAAAGAAAGAGAGTTGGTTAGGGTTAGGTTTAGGGTTAGGGGTTAGGGTTAGTGTTAGGGTTAGGGTGAGGGTTAGGTTTGGGGTTGTGGTTGGGGTTGTGGTTGGGGTTAGGGTTAGGGTTGGGGTTAGGGTTAGGGTTAGGGTTAGGATTAGGGTTATGGTTAGGATTAAGGTTAGGGTTAGGCATAAAGAAAGAGTGTTGGTTAGGGTTAGGGCGATAGAAAAGAGCGAAGAAAAGAATAAGAAGGGTGTGCACGGTCTGTCTATGGTCTAGCGGGCTTGCACTCACGCCTCGTTGAGGCCCCTCGAGTGTCTGGTCCCCAGTTTGGTGATCCACAGGCGTTCCGCCCGCCTCTGTTGGGCGACACTCCATCTGGAGTTGACCTGGGTTAGGGTTAGGGTTAGGGTTCGGGTTAGGGGTTAGGGCTAGGGTTAGGGTTAGGATTAGGGGTTAGGGTTAGGGTTAGGGTTAGGGTTAGGGTTAGAGGGTTAGGGTTAGGGTTAGGCATAAAGAAAATGAGTTGGTTAGGGTTAGGGCTAGGGTTGGGGGTCGGGTTAGGATTAGGGTTAGGGTTAGGTTTAGGCAGGGTTAGGGTTAGGGTTAGGATTGGGGTTAGGGTTAGGGTTAGGGTTAGGGTTGGAGGTTAGGGTTGGGGTTGGGGTTAGGGTAAGGGTAAGGATTAGGGTTAGGGTTAAGGTTAGGATTAGGGTTAGGGTTAGGCATAAAGAAAAAGATTGGTTAGGGTTAGGGCTAGGGTTAGGTTTAAAAGTAGGGTTAGGGTTGGAGTTGGGGGTTAGGGTTAGGGTTAGGGTTAGTGTTGGGGTTAGGGTTAGGATTAGGGTTAGGATTAGGATTAGGGTTAGGATTAGGCATAAAGAAAAATAATTGGTTAGGGTTAGGGCTAGGGTTGGGGGTGGGGTTAGGATTAAGTTTAGGGTTAGGATTAGGCATAAAGAAAGAGAGTTGATTAGGGTTAGGGCTAGGGGTTGGGGTGGGTTAGGGTTAGGGTTAAGGTTAGGATTAGGGTTAGGGTTAGGCATAAAGAAAAAGATTGGTTAGGGTTAGGGCTAGGGTTAGGTTTAAAAGTAGGGTTAGGGTTGGAGTTGGGGGTTAGGGTTAGGGTTAGGGTTAGTGTTGGGGTTAGGGTTAGGATTAGGGTTAGGATTAGGATTAGGGTTAGGATTAGGCATAAAGAAAAATAATTGGTTAGGGTTAGGGCTAGGGTTGGGGGTGGGGTTAGGATTAAGTTTAGGGTTAGGATTAGGCATAAAGAAAGAGAGTTGATTAGGGTTAGGGCTAGGGGTTGGGGTGGGGCGAGGGTTAGGGTTAGGGTTGGGGTTGGGGTTGGGGTTAGGGTTACGATTAGGGTTAGGATTAGGGTTAGGGTTAGGATTAGGGTTGGGGTTGGGGTTGGGGTTAGGGTTAGGATTAGGTTTAGGTTTAGGATTAGGTTTAGGGTTAGGCATAAAGAAAAAGAGTTGGTTAGGGTTAGGGCTAGGGTTGGGGGTGGGGTTAGGATTAGGGTTAGGGTTAGGATTAGGGTTAGGATTAGGCATAAAGAAAAATAATTGGTTAGGGTTAGGGCTAGGGTTGGGGGTGGGGTTAGGATTAGGGTTAGGGTTAGGATTAGGCATAAAGAAAGAGAGTTGATTAGGGTTAGGGCTAGGGGTTGGGGTGGGGCGAGGGTTAGGGTTAGGGTTAGGGTTGGGGTTGGGGTTGGGGTTAGGGTTACGATTAGGGTTAGGATTAGGGTTAGGATTAGTGTTGGGGTTGGGGTTGGGGTTGGGGTTAGGGTTAGGATTAGGGTTAGGTTTAGGATTAGGTTTAGGGTTAGGCATAAAGAAAAAGTGTTGGTTAGGGTTAGGGCTAGGGTTGGGGGTGGGGTTAGGATTAGGGTTAGGGTTAGGCATAAAGAAAGAGAGTTGGTTAGGGTTAGGGTTAGGGTTAGGGGTTAGGGTTAGTGTTAGGGTTAGGGTGAGGGTTAGGTTTGGGGTTGTGGTTGGGGTTGTGGTTGGGGTTAGGGTTAGGGTTGGGGTTAGGGTTAGGGTTAGGGTTAGGATTAGGGTTATGGTTAGGATTAAGGTTAGGGTTAGGCATAAAGAAAGAGTGTTGGTTAGGGTTAGGGCGATAGAAAAGAGCGAAGAAAAGAATAAGAAGGGTGTGCACGGTCTGTCTATGGTCTAGCGGGCTTGCACTCACGCCTCGTTGAGGCCCCTCGAGTGTCTGGTCCCCAGTTTGGTGATCCACAGGCGTTCCGCCCGCCTCTGTTGGGCGACACTCCATCTGGAGTTGACCTGGGTTAGGGTTAGGGTTAGGGTTCGGGTTAGGGGTTAGGGCTAGGGTTAGGGTTAGGATTAGGGGTTAGGGTTAGGGTTAGGGTTAGGGTTAGGGTTAGGGTTAGAGGGTTAGGGTTAGGGTTAGGCATAAAGAAAATGAGTTGGTTAGGGTTAGGGCTAGGGTTGGGGGTCGGGTTAGGATTAGGGTTAGGGTTAGGTTTAGGCAGGGTTAGGGTTAGGGTTAGGATTGGGGTTAGGGTTAGGGTTAGGGTTAGGGTTGGGGGTTAGGGTTGGGGTTGTGGTTAGGGTAAGGGTAAGGATTAGGGTTAGGGTTAAGGTTAGGATTAGGGTTAGGGTTAGGCATAAAGAAAAAGATTGGTTAGGGTTAGGGCTAGGGTTAGGTTTAAAAGTAGGGTTTGGGTTGGAGTTGGGGGTTAGGGTTAGGGTTAGGGTTAGTGTTGGGGTTAGGGTTAGGATTAGGGTTAGGATTAGGATTAGGGTTAGGATTAGGCATAAAGAAAAATAATTGGTTAGGGTTAGGGCTAGGGTTGGGGGTGGGGTTAGGATTAAGTTTAGGGTTAGGATTAGGCATAAAGAAAGAGAGTTGATTAGGGTTAGGGCTAGGGTTTGGGGTGGGTTAGGGTTAGGGTTAAGGTTAGGATTAGGGTTAGGGTTAGGCATAAAGAAAAAGATTGGTTAGGGTTAGGGCTAGGGTTAGGTTTAAAAGTAGGGTTAGGGTTGGAGTTGGGGGTTAGGGTTAGGGTTAGGGTTAGTGTTGGGGTTAGGGTTAGGATTAGGGTTAGGATTAGGATTAGGGTTAGGATTAGGCATAAAGAAAAATAATTGGTTAGGGTTAGGGCTAGGGTTGGGGGTGGGCTTAGGATTAAGTTTAGGGTTAGGATTAGGCATAAAGAAAGAGAGTTGATTAGGGTTAGGGCTAGGGGTTGGGGTGGGGCGAGGGTTAGGGTTAGGGTTGGGGTTGGGGTTGGGGTTAGGGTTACGATTAGGGTTAGGATTAGGGTTAGGGTTAGGATTAGGGTTGGGGTTGGGGTTGGGGTTAGGGTTAGGATTAGGTTTAGGTTTAGGATTAGGTTTAGGGTTAGGCATAAAGAAAAAGAGTTGGTTAGGGTTAGGGCTAGGGTTGGGGGTGGGGTTAGGATTAGGGTTAGGGTTAGGCATAAAGAAAGAGAGTTGGTTAGGGTTAGGGTTAGTGGTTGGCGTGGTTAGGGTTAGGGTTAGGGTTAGGGTTAGGGTTAGGGTTAGGGTTAGGGTTAGGGGTTAGGGTTAGTGTTAGGGTTAGGGTGAGGGTTAGGTTTGGGGTTGTGGTTGGGGTTGGGGTTGGGGTTAGGGTTAGGGTTGGGGTTAGGGTTAGGGTTAGGGTTAGGGTTAGGATTAGGGTTATGGTTAGGATTAGGGTTAGGGTTAGGGTTAGGCATAAAGAAAGAGTGTTGGTTAGGGTTAGGGCTAGGGGTTGGGGTGGGGAGATAGAAAAGAGCGAAGAAAAGAATAAGAAGGGTGTGCACGGTCCGTCTATGGTCTAGCGGGCTTGCACTCACGCCTCGTTGAGGCCCCCCGGGTGTCTGGTCCCCAGTTTGGTGATCCACAGGCGTTCCGCCCGCCTCTGTTGGGCGACACTCCATCTAGAGTTGACCTGGGTTAGGGTTAGGGTTAGGGTTAGGGTTAGGGTTAGGGTTAGGGTTAGGGTTAGGGTTAGGGCTAGGGTTGGGGGTGGGGTTAGGGTTAGGGTTAAGGTTAGGGTTAGGGTTAGGGTTAGGATAACCAATGCAATAGAGGTTTCAAACTCATTTTAGCTCAGGGTCCTTAGGGTTAGGGTTAGGGTTAGGGTTAGGGTTAGGGTTAGGGTTAGGGCTAGGGTTGGGGGTGGGGTTAGGGTTAGGGTTAAGGTTAGGGTTAGGGTTAGGGTTAGGATAACCAATGCAATAGAGGTTTCAAACTCATTTTAGCTCAGGGTCCTTAGGGTTAGGGTTAGGGTTAGGGTTAGATAAATGCATAAAAATGTGTTGTTGTTGTTTTTTAATGAATGAAGTAACGTTTATGACAACCTTTTTCCACAACACAATTTACAATGTGAGATACAACAAGATAATGCATACATTTATCATTCCTTTTCAAAATTATACAAAAAAGTGGGACCCCAAAAAGTTACTGTGGGACCCCATTTTTATGACTTGATGGGACCCCATTTTGAAAATTCCTAGCGCCAACACTGATGGAGTATTGGTGCGTGCAAAACAGCAGCAGGTGGCTGTGGCCTGCGGGCCGGTTCTAATACTAATCAAATATCCTCCATAGATAATTCATTCAGAATCTGAATCAGAATCAGAAATACTTTATTAAGATTTTCAGGACAATCCCATTCAACATCAGACAAACGGGCCTTGACTTTGACACATGTGTTAAACAGTGGATGGATCTAACAAAAACATTTGACACAATTAATCATAATATCTTAATGAACATGAGAATGGTATGGCACCACAGGGTTGGTCTTGAACTGGGTAAGAAGATATTTAACCGACAGAAGAAGCAATAGGTGAAGCACGTCTACAGAGCTAAATACATCTTGCAGCGTACCTCAGGGATCAATACCGGGACCAAAATTGTTCAATCTTTGTATAAACGACATACAGGACTTAAAATGTGTATTGTTTGCAGACGACACAATGGCATTTTGTTCAGGAGAGAACACATAGAAACTAATGAAAATAATTACAGAAGAAATGAACAAATTGAAGAGATGGTTTGACAAAAACAGACTATCTTTGAATCTTACTAAAAGTAGAATAAGGCTATATGAAACTGAAAAGGGGTTGGAAGGAATAAACTCTGCTTCTTTTTTGGACTTGTTGTAATGGGAATTATAGTGAGATGTACCATTTTGTAACTGTATACATGTTTGAAATAAAGTACAAACCCCGTTTCCATATGAGTTGGGAAATTGTGTTAGATGTAAATATAAACGGAATACCGTATTTTCCGCACCATAAGCCGCCCTGGGTTATAAGCCGCGCCTTCAATGAACGGCATATTTCAAAACTTTGTCCACCTATAAGCCGCCCCGTGTTATAAGCCGCATCTAACTGCGCTAAAGGAATGTCAAAAAAACAGTCAAATAGGTGAGTCAAACTTTAATAATATATTAAAAACCAGCGTGATGTGGGCGCGCATGGAGTCGTATATCAACATGGACGGAGCTGCGTGAAAAAAGCCACCCGGCCTCTTCGCGTAAACTTACCTTAACCACTCGCTCATCTTCTTCATCCATCCCTTCGAGTTAGCTTTTATGATGACGCCGGCTGGAAAGGTCTCTTTTGGCAAGGTCTTCCTTTTGAATATCACCATGGGTGGAAGTTTCTGGCCATTAGCATGGCAAGCTAGAACCACAGTGAAGGATGACTTTTCATTCCCTGTGGTGCGAATATTCACCGTACGTGCTCCCGTTGTATCCACAGTGCGGTTCACAGGAATATCAAAAGTCAGTGGAACCTCGTCCATGTTGATAATGTTCTCTGGCCGGATCTTTTTTTCAGCTATCTTGTTTTTACAATATGCACGGAAAGTAGCCAGCTTTTCTTGAAAGTCTTTAGGCAGTTGCTGTGAAATAGTAGTCCGTGTGCGGATGGAGAGATTGCGTCTTTTCATGAACCGGATCCCTGTCGCTTAGTAGGAGCCATTTTGTGGTCTTTACAGATGTAAACACACAAAGGAAATGAAACGTAATATCCGCGCGCTTCTTCTTCTTCTACGCGGGCGGGTGGTTGCTTACAGTAGAAGAAGAAGCGCTTCCTGTTCTATGGGGGCGGGTGCTTACCTTGGCGGTTGCTTGCGTAGAAGAAGAAGCACTTCCTCTTCTACGGGGAAAAAAGATGGCGGCTGTTTACCGTAGTTACGAGACCGAAACTTTATGAAAATGAATCTTAATATTAATCCATATATAAAGCGCACCGGGTTATAAGGCGCACTGTCAGCTTTTGAGAAAATTTGTGGTTTTTAGGTGCGCCTTATAGTGCGGAAAATACGGTACAATGATTTGCAAATCCTTTTCAACCCATATTCAATTGAATGCACTACAAAGACAACATATTTGATGTTCAAACTCATAAACTTTTTTTTTTTTGCAAATAATAATTAACAAGCAATTTACTGTGATTAATCTGATTTTTTATTTTTTTTAAACAAGTCTTTAATTCTTGACAACGTCTGCATCTTGATAGTTATTTTTATTTAAAAATAATATATATATATATATATATATATATATACAGGGGCGTCACTAGCTTTTAAGGACAGGGGGGGGCTTAGCCCCCAGGAGATGCACAGGATGCGAGCGAACGTTACGCGCAAGCACAAAACTTCACAAACGACTAACAAAGACTTAGAAATTATTCATTGTTATTTTTTTATTTTTTTTTAAATGCACGGGACGAAATGAAATGCTCCCCGGGACGATGGGTTTTAACCATTTTTTTTCTTTTTCTTTTTATGTATTTATTCATTTTAGGGTTAGGTTTGGGGTTGGGGTTGGGGTTAGGGTTAGGGTTAGTGTTAGGATTAGGGTTTTGGTTAGGATTAGGATTAGGGTTAGGGTTAGGGTTAGGGTTAGGCATAAAGAAAGAGAGTTGGTTAGGGTTAGGGCTAGGGGTTGGGGTGGGGCGATAGAAAAGAGTGAAAAAAAGAATAAGAAGGGTGTGCACGGTCCGTTTATGGTCCAGCGGGCTCGCACTCACGCCTCGTTGAGGCCCCCCGGGTGTCTGTTCCCCAGTTTGGTGATCCAGAGGCGTTCCGCCCGCCTCCGTTGGGCGACACTCCATCTGGAGTTGACCTGGGTTAGGGTTAGGGTTAGGGTTAGGGTTAGGGTTAGGGTTAGGGTTAGGGTTAGGGTTGGGGGTTAGGGTTGGGGTTGGGGTTGGGGTTGGGGTTAGGGTAAGGGTAAGGATTAGGGTTAGGATTAGGATTAGGGTTTGGGTTAGGCATAAAGAAAAAGGGTTAGGGTTAGGGTTAGGGTTAGGGTTAGGATTAGGGTTAGGGTTAGGGTTAGGGTTAGGGTTAGGGTTGGGGGTTAGGGTTAGGGTTAGGGTTAGGGTTAGGGTTAGTGTTGGGGTTAGGGTTAGGGTTAGGGTTAGGATTAGGGTTAGGATTAGGCATAAAGAAAAGGAGTTGGTTAGGGCTAGGGTTGGGGTTGGGGGTGGCGTTAGGATTAGGTTTAGCGTTAGGATTAGGCATAAAGAAAGAGAGTTGGTTAGGGTTAGGGCTAGGGGTTGGGGTGGGGCGAGGGTTAGGGTTAGGGTTAGGGTTAGGGTTGGGGTTGGGGTTAGGGTTATGATTAGGGTTGGGATTAGGCTTAGGGTTAGGGTTAGGGTTAGGGTTAGGGTTAGGCATAAAGAAAAAGAGTTGGTTAGGGTTAGGGTTAGGGTTAGGATTAGGGTTAGGGTTGGGGTTAGGGTTAGGGTTAGGGTTAGGGTTGAGGGTTAGAGTTGGGGTTGGGGTTGGGGTTAGGGTAAGGATTAGGGTTAGGGTTAGGATTAGGATTAGGGTTAGGGTTAGGCATAAAGAAAATATATATTAAATGTCTTGGTTTTTCCTCCCTCTGAAAATCCTATGAAATGTTTAACAAGCCATCCTATAAGGGTTAGGGTCAGGGTTAGGGGCCACTTTATAATGAATATGTCGGCATGTATTTGTAAAAAAAAAAAAAAAAAACACCAAATTATTTAGGGGGGCTTAAGAATATTTTAGGGGGGCTTGAGCCCCCCTAAAATATGCCTAACAACGCCAATGTATATATATATATGTTTTTTTGTTCCCCCCACCCCCATTTCGAAATATATTTTTGAGGAAAATATTGCACATTTTGTGTGTTTGCTGTATAAAAAAAGGCATAAAACCATACTTGCCAACCCTCCCGGATTTTCCGGGAGACTCTCGAAATTCAGCGCCTCTCCCGAAAACCTCCCGGGACAAATTTTCTCCCGAAAATCCCCCGAAATTCAGGCGGAGCTGGAAGCCACGCCCCCTCCAGCTCCGTGCGGACCTGAGTGACGTCAGGTGCGCAACACCACGTAAATTGTTGGCCAACCAAAAAGTAACCCCAGTACGCTATAGCCAACATTCACCAGGAGATGGCAACAGACAAACATAGATCACTCTATTACATTATTCCCCTTTTAGAAATGTATAGAAGTTACTCAAAATAAATAAACAACCCAACCAAAAAAATGCAGCATCTCAATTAAAAAACTGTACTTAAGTCACATTCTTTTTTTATTTTTATTTTTTTTAGTACTGAACTCTTAACCCTCATTTGTAAAAAAAAAAAAAATAACATGCTTATTATACAAACAGTATTTGTACACCTTTAACACAGATTTTTATACTGTCTTCAGAGATTCAGTTTTTTTGGTGGTACTCGAAACCTTTCTGGGTACCTGCGAAAGGGTGTTCAGCATGGTTAGAAAAATAGTGACAGAGAATAGAACAAGGATGGACAATTCAACCCTTAACTCAACAATGAGTAGATGAGTGTTATGTGTGTGTATATGTGTAAATAAATGAACACTGAAATTCAAGTATTTCTTTTATATATATATATATATATATATATATATATATATATATATATATATATATATATATATATATATATATATATATATATATATATTAGAGATGCGCGGATAGGCAATTATTTCATCCGCAACCGCATCAGAAAGTCGTCAACCATCCGCCATCCACCCGACCTAACATTTAATCAGAACGGCACCCGCCCGCACCCGCCCGTTGTTATATATCTAATATAGACGATGCAAGGCATTAGTGAGGTTATAAAGCTTTTGCCTGTTAAAGAAAGGAGACTGATCCAATGCAGCACAGACATTCGCGTGCCACGCTGTCACGACCCAGACGCACACCGGTGCGCAATCATATGGGAGCCGCGCTGAGCGCACCTCCAAGCGCGTCTCGCTGCCGGCGACGGCCGGGTATGGGCCCGACGCTCCAGCGCCATCCATTTTCAGGGCTAGTTGATTCGGCAGGTGGGTTGTTACACACTCCTTAGCGGGTTCCGACTTCCATGGCCACCGTCCTGCTGTCTATATCAACCAGGGTGAGCCCCACCCCTTTCGTGAGCGCACTGCGCGCGGAGTGACCCCTGTTACGAGCCCCCGGCAACAGGGGTGGCGGGCAGGTAAGCTGCGCGGGCGGAGCGCGCGGAGTGACCCCTGTTACGAGCCCTCGGCCACGGGGGTGGCGGGCAGGTAAGCTGCTTACCTGCTGCGCGTGACGCCGGCCGCGGCGAAGGCGGACGAGGCGGGGTGTCGGTGCGGTGGGCGCGGTGGTGACCCTGGACGTGCGTCGGGCCCTTCTCGCGGATCGCCTCAGCTACGGCTCCCGGTGGGGCCCTCTCGGGGGAAGGGGCCTCGGTCCCGGACCCCGGCGAGGCGTCCCTTCTCCGCTGCGTAAAAGTGTCCATCTCTTTTCTTTTTTTTTCTTCTGTTGTGGCATATGCAGCAGGTGCCTGCTCGTTTTTCGTATGTGGGTAACAACATTTAACTATGTATATATATTTCCCAATTGGTTTAACTGCCACCCGTCTGAATCTATTTAAAATCTAATTTTTTTTTATTTCAACCGCCCGACCCGACCCGACCCGACCCGACCCGACCCGCGGATAAAATCTAATTTTTTTAAATTTCATCCGCCCGATCCGCGGATAATCCGCGGACTCCGCGGTTGTGCCCGCAAACCGCGCATCTCTAATATATATATATATATATATCAATATATTCCTCCTCTTTTAACCACGCCCCCAACCACGCCCCCACCCCCGACCACGCCCCCACCCTCCACCCCCCACCTCCCGAAATCGGAGGTCTCAAGGTTGGCAAGTATGAATAACAGGTTATATGATTATTTATTTAAACTCATATTCGGGCCACTTTATAATGAATATGTCGGCATGTATTTGTAAAAAAAAAAAAAAACACCAAATTATTTAGGGGGGCTTAAGAATATTTTAGGGGGGCTTGAGCCCCCCTAAAATATGCCTAACAACGCCAATGTATATATATATATGTTTTTTTGTTCCCCCACCCCCATTTTGAAATATATTTTTGAGGAAAATATTGCACATTTTGTGTTTGATGTATAAAAAAAAGGCATAAAACCATACTTGCCAACCCTCCCGGATTTTCCGGGAGACTCTCGAAATTCAGCGCCTCTCCCGAAAACCTCCCGGGACAAATTTTCTCCCGAAAATCTCCCGAAATTCAGGCGGAGCTGGAAGCCACGCCCCCTCCAGCTCCATGCGGACCTGAGTGACGTCAGGTGCGCAACACCACGTAAATCGTTGGCCAACCAAAAAGTAACCCCAGTACGCCATAGCCAACATTCACCAGGAGATGGCAACAGACAAACATAGATCACTCTATTACATTCCTCCCCTTTTAGAAATGTATAGAAGTTACTCAAAATAAATAAACAACCCAACCAAAAAAATGCAGCATCTCAATTAAAAAACTGTACTTAAGCCACATTCTTTTTTTTTTTTTTAGTACTGAACTCTTAACCCTCATTTGTAAAAAAAAAAAATAACATGCTTATTATACAAACAGTATTTGTACACCTTTAACACAGATTTTTATACTGTCTTCAGAGATTCAGTTTTTTTGGTGGTACTCGAAACTTTTCTGGGTACCTGCGAAAGGGTGTTCAGCATGGTTAGAAAAATAGTGACAGAGAATAGAACAAGGATGGACAATTCAACCCTTAACTCAACAATGAGTAGATGAGTGTTATGTGTGTGTATATGTGTAAATAAATGAACACTGAAATTCAAGTATTTCTTTTATTTATATATATATATATATATATATATATATATATTAGAGATGCGCGGTTTGCGGGCACAACCGCGGAGTCCGCGGATTATCCGCGGATCGGACGGATGAAATTAAAAAAAATCAGATTTTATCCGCGGGTCGGGTCGGGCGGTTGAAATAAAAAAAAAATTAGATTTTAAATAGATTCAGGCGGGTGGCAGTTAAACCAATTCGGAAATATATATACATAGTTAAATGTTGTTACCCACATACGAAAAACGAGCAGGCACCTGCAGCATATGCCACAACAGAAGAAGAAAAAAGAAAAGAGATGGACACTTTTACGGAGCGGAGAAGGGACGCCTCGCCGGGGTCCGGGACCGAGGCCCCTTCCCCCGAGAGGGCCCCACCGGGAGCCGTAGCTGAGGCGATCCGCGAGAAGGGCCCGACGCACGTCCAGGGTCACCACCGCGCCCACCGCACCGACACCCCGCCTCGTCCGCTTTCGCCGCGGCCGGCGTCACGCGCAGCAGGTAAGCAGCTTACCTGCCCGCCACCCCCGTGGCCGGGGGCTCGTAACAGGGGTTCACTCCGCGCGCTCCGCCCGCGCAGCTTACCTGCCCGCCACCCCTGTTGCCGGGGGCGCGTAACAGGGGTCCCTCCGCGCGCAGTGCGCTCACGAAAGGGGTGGGGCTCACCCTGGTTGATATAGACAGCAGGACGGTGGCCATGGAAGTCGGAACCCGCTAAGGAGTGTGTAACAACCCACCTGCCGAATCAACTAGCCCTGAAAATGGATGGCGCTGGAGCGTCGGGCCCATACCCGGACGTCGCCGGCAGCGAGACGCGCTTGGAGGTGCGCTCAGCGCGGCTCCCATATGATTGCGCACTGGTGTGCGTCTGGGTCGTGACAGCGTGGCACGCGAATGTCTGTGCTGCATTGGATCAGTCTCCTTTCTTTAACAGGCAAAAGCTTTATAACCTCACTAATGCCTTGCATCGTCTATATTAGATATATAACAACGGGCGGGTGCGGGCGGGTGCGGTTCTGATCAAATGTTACATCGGGTGGATGGCGGATGGTTGACGACTTTCTGATGCGGTTGCGGATGAAATAATTGCCTATCCGCGCATCTCTAATATATATATATATATATATATATATATATATATATATATATATATATATATATATGTATGAAATACTTGACTTGGTGAATTCTAGCTGTAAATATACTCCTCCCCTCTTAGCCACGCCCCCAAACACGCCCCCGCCCCACCCCGACCACGCCCCCCCACCCCCCACCCCCCACCTCCCGAAATCGGAGGTCTCAAGGTTGGCAAGTATGATAAAACTAAGGAAAAAAATACATGAAAATAATAATCAAATGCATTGAAGAATTACGCGCCAACATGACCCTCCTCTGCTCTCATTTGAATGAAGCAGCCTCCCCTCCCACTACGAAGAGACTCTCCACGATGCTTTGTCCCGGCTTGCCCTCCCCTCACTTGCCCACACGCAGTGGGAGCTGCAGGACTGCAGCAGAACTCCCGCGCGCACAGACCCCCTTTTCTCGCGCGCGAGTGGACGCGTGGATGAACTCTCGGGGAGAGTTGCAGTGACCCACGCCGGACATGTGAATCCTGCTATGGAGGAGCCGTGCGGCCAACATGACTGCGAGCACTGACGATGTCTTGTGGAGAAATGAGTCCGGGATCAACTTTACCGACGGCTCGGAGGGGAACCGCAGCGCGCGGCCCGGCGGGGTCGCCCTGGGCCGGGCCGTCCCGCTCGGCTTGGTGCTGGCGGCGTTCATCGTGTTCGCCATCGCGGGGAACATCCTGGTCATCCTCTCGGTGGTGTGCAACAGGCACCTGCGCACGCCCACCAACTACTTCATCATCAACCTGGCCATCGCCGACCTGCTGCTGGGCACCACGGTGCTGCCGGTGTCGGCCACCCTGGAGATCCTCGACCGCTGGGTGTTCGGGCGGATCTTCTGCGACATCTGGGCGGCGCTGGACGTGCTGTGCTGCACGGCGTCCATCATGAGCCTGTGCGTCATCTCCATCGACCGCTACGTCGGCGTGAGTCACCCGCTGCAGTACCCGGGCATCGTGACGGAGAAGCGGGCTCTGCTGGCCATGCTGGGCGTGTGGGTGCTGTCCGTGGTCATCTCCATCGGGCCGCTGCTCGGCTGGAAGCAGCCGCCGTCGCCGGACGACTCGGTGTGCTTCATCACCGAGGAGCCCTTTTACGCGCTCTTCTCCTCCCTCGGCTCCTTCTACATCCCGCTGGTCGTCATCCTCGCCATGTACTGCCGGGTGTACGTGGTGGCCAAGCGGACCACCAAGAACCTGGAGGCCGGGGTGATGCGGGAGAGGATGGACTCGGGCGAGCTGACCCTGAGGATCCACAAGGGCTCCCAGGTGCACGACGAGCCCGCCGGGTGCGGTCGAGGCAAGGGCCGCGGGCACCAAGCCAGAAGCTCCCTCACCGTCAAACTGCTCAAGTTCTCCCGGGAAAAGAAGGCGGCAAAAACGTTGGGAGTTGTGGTGGGCATGTTTACACTTTGTTGGCTGCCCTTCTTCCTCGTCCTGCCCATAGGTAGGTCCTTCTTCTACCTTTTCTGAGACAACATCTACATTTCTGTCAGGGGCGCCGCTAGGGATTTTGGGCCCCATGAAAATAATCTTTACAGTGTCATTATTTTTTCTGTATTATAATTTCATCATCATTAGGGGCCTCTCTGGGCCCCCCTCCATCATGGGCCCCTAGAATCCGTCTCCTTTACCCGCCCTTTTCGGCGCCCCTGGCTCGGTGTGTATGTATTAGTATTTGGTACAGGTACCCAGGCCCGGCCCTAACCAATCTGGCGCCCTAGGCAAGATTTTAGGTGGCGCCCCCCCCCCCCCCCCCCCCACATCGGCAGTGAAGTGTATATACTCACAAGAACCCGAATAGCTTTGTCTTTGACCTTTTTTTTTTTACTTACAACTATACCTAATATATAAAGGGGTGGAAAAGTGACTATTACCTGCAGGGCAAACATTAGCTAACCAGAAGGCAATAACAATGTAAACAAAAAACACCTGCTTAAAAGATCTAATACAAACATTTATATGCACGTACAACACTTAGAACTTTTAGCATGTCAGTATGTGGAATTAAATGATGGAATGGATTAAGTAAAGAAGTTAAAAATTGTACTGATATGATCCAGTTTAAGAGGTTGTTCAAAATAATAGTGCTTGCAGAGTACAAAGAAGAAGAATTATGAGAAATACTTTCAACCTTATTGAAAATAAGATATTCTTCATCTCAGTATGTTAATAATGACTGAATTAATTAATTAATTACATATTACAAAACTGTTGTATACTAATTCATAGATGTTATTTTATTATATAAAAAGGTCGGTAAATGATTCTATATATTTGTAAACGCTTTGAAGTGGGAAAGGGGTAGGATTAAATAAGCTTTGCTTCTTCCTACTCCTTTTCGGGGCATGATGTCAAATGAAATGATATGAAATTGTGTGATGTATTATGATGTAAGTGTGTTCATGTTCCAAATAAACTAAAGAAAGAAAGAAATGTCCCTGAGGAATGTAAGGCGGGAGTACTGTAATTACCTAACGTTACATTATTATTTTCCATAACAATTTAGCCCCCTCCACAATATTAACCGGACGTTAAAACAGAACTAGCTATTTATTGATTAGCAATTGCCGAATCATGTAACATTAGCTTAATGCTAAAAAGCCAGGTTACTATCACATTCTGTAACAGACAAATAATTTCATGTAGGCTAACGTTACCTACCTGCTACCTCTGTCTTTTTCTCGTTTCTACTCCTCTTCTTTTCTCTTTTTTCTTCCCTGGGCACCTGACAGTTTTGGCCGTTTTGATATCTTGTGTTGATTTTTTTGATGTGGTGACGTCCAAAAAGAGTCATGATACGGGAAGGGAGGGGGCGCAATGTTGTAACAAATAATATTTCTATTAAATAGGCTTTACTTTGCATTTTAATTAACGTGAGATTATTTTTTTGTATTTAGAAATAATAGTAACAACTTTTTTTTTTTTTCTCCAACATTTGTGGCACTGGCATGGCGCCCCCTGATGGACGGCGCCCTTAGCATTTGCCTATACGGCCTATGCCACGGGCCGGCCCTGCCGGTACCAAAAGTATTTCGGTACTTTCCGGTACTTTTCGGTACTTTTCTAAATAAAGGGGACCATTACAAATTTCATTATTGGCTTTATTTTAACAAAAAAACTTAGGGTACATTAAACATATGTTTATTAATGCAAGTTTGTCCTTAAATAAAATAGTGAACATACTAGACAACTTGTCTTTTAGTAGTAAGTAAACAAACAAAGGCTCCTAAAGGCTCGTAATCACTTATTCTTCTCTTCTTTTTACATTAGTTTTGGATGATACCACACATTTAGGTATCAATCCGATACCAAGTAGTTACAGGATCATACATTGGTCATATTCAAAGTCCTCATGTGTCCAGGGTAGTGTTGTAACGATACTGATATTTTGGTACCGGTACTAAAATTATTTCGATACTTTTCGGTACTTTTCTGTACTTTTCTAAATAAAGGGGACCATAAAAAATTTCATTATTGGCTTTATTTTAACAAAATATCTTAGGGTACATTAAACATATGTTTATTATTGCAATTTAGTCCTTAAATAAAATAGTGAACATACTAGACAACTTGTCTTTTAGTAGTAAGTAAACAAACAAAGACTCCTAATTTAGTCTGCTGACATATGCAGTAACATATTGTGTCATTTATCATTCTATTATTTTGTCTACATTATGAAGGACAAGTGGTAGAAAATGAATTATTAATCTACTTGTTTATTTACTGTTAATATCTGCTTACTTTCTCTTTCAACAATAGTTGTTTTGATTTTGTACGGTGTCCTTGAGTGCCTAGAAAGGCACCTTATAAGTAAAATGTATTATTATTATTATTATTATTATTCAACACGTTCTATCTACACTTCTGTTAAAATGTAATAATCACTTATTCTTCTCTTCTTTGATACTTTACATTAGTTTTGGATGATACCACAAATGTGGGTATCAATCCGATACCAAGTAGTTACAGGATCATACATTGGTCATATTCAAAGTCCTCATGTGTCCAGGGTAGTGTTGTAACGATACTGATATTTTGGTACCGGTACTAAAATTATTTCGGTACTTTCCGGTACTTTTCTGTACATTTCTAAATAAAGGGGACCATTACAAATTTCATTGTTGGCTTTATTTTAACAAAAAAACTTAGGGTACATTAAACATATGTTTATTAATGCAAGTTTGTCCTTATATAAAGTAGTGAACATACTAGACAACTTGTCTTTTAGTAGTAAGTAAACAAACAAAGGCTCCTAAAGGCTCGTAATCACTTATTTTTCTCTTCTTTTTACATTAGTTTTGGATGATACCACAAATTTGGGTATCGATCCGATACCAAGTAGTTACAGGATCATACATTGGTCATATTCAAAGTCCTCATGTGTCCAGGGTAGTGTTGTAACGATATTTTGGTACCGGTACCGGTACTAAAGTTATTTCGATACTTTTCGGTACTTTTCTAAATAAAGGGGACCACAAAAAATTTCATTATTGGCTTCATTTTAACAAAAAAACTTAGGGTACATTAAACATATGTTTATTAATGCAAGTTTGTCCTTAAATAAAATAGTGAACATACTAGACAACTTGTCTTTTAGTAGTAAGTAAACAAACAAAGGCTCCTAAAGGCTCGTAATCACTTATTCTTCTCTTCTTTTTACATTAGTGTTGGATGATACCACACATTTAGGTATCAATCCGATACCAAGTAGTTACAGGATCATACATTGGTCATATTCAAAGTCCTCATGTGTCCAGGGTAGTGTTGTAACGATACTGATATTTTGGTACCGGTACTAAAATTATTTCGATACTTTTCGGTACTTTTCTGTACTTTTCTAAATAAAGGGGACCATTACAAATTTCATTATTGGCTTTATTTTAACAAAAAAAACTTAGGGTACATTAAACATATGTTTATTATTGCAATTTAGTCCTTAAATAAAATAGTGAACATACTAGACAACTTGTCTTTTAGTAGTAAGTAAACAAACAAAGGCTCCTAATTTAGCTGCTGACATATGCAGTAACATATTGTGTCATTTATACACCTATTATTGTCCAAATTATTAAGGACAAGTGGTAGAAAATGAATTATTAATCTACTTGTTCATTTACTGTTAATATCTGCTTACTTTCTCTTTCAACAATAGTTGTTTTGATTTTGTACGGTGTCCTTGAGTTATTATTATTATTATTATTATTATTATTATTATTCAACACGTTATGTCTACACTTCTGTTAAAATGTAATAATCACTTATTCTTCTGTTGTTTGGATACTTTACATTAGTTTTGGACGATACCACACATTTGGGTATCAATCTGATACCAAGTAGTTACAGGATCATACATTAGAACAATTTCCCTTGTGGATAAATAAAGTTTGTCTATACATTGGTCATAATTTAAGTCCTCATGTGTCCAGGGACGTATTTCCTGAGTTTATGAGTATAATATGAATAGAAAAATTAAAAAAAATAAACAATTTGTGACGATAAAAAATATTGTATAGTCCAGGAGTCGGCAACCCAAAATGTTGAAAGAGCCATATTGGACCAAAAATACAAAAACAAATCTGTCTGGAGCCGCAAACAAATTAAAAGCCATATTACATACAGATAGTGTGTCATGAGATATAAATTGAATTAATATGACTTAAAGGAAACTAAATGAGCTCAAATATAGCTACAAATGAGGCATAATGATGCAATATGTACATATAGCTAGCCTAAATAGCATGTTAGCATCGATTAGCTCGCAGTCATGCAGTGACCAAATATGTCTGATTAGCACTCCACACAAGTCAATAACATCAACAAAACTCACCTTTCATGCACAACGTTAAAAGTTTGGTGGACAAAATGAGACAGAAAAAGAAGTGGCATAAAACACGTCCTAGAAAGTCGGAGAAAGTTATACATGTAAACAAACTACGGTGAGTTCAAGGACCGCCAAAATTAGTAGGACAAAGCGGCGCTCGCCAAATACTTGAGTCAGTGAAGCATGTTTAATATAAACAGTGTGCTTTATAACAATTAGGGAGGTTTGTGTCATGTTTGTCCTCCTACAGAAACCAAATTAAAACAAAAAATATATTTTTTTCCCCTCATCTTTTTCCATTTTTCATACATTTTTGAAAAAGCTCCAGAGAGCCACTAGGGCGGCGCTAAATCTAGAGCCGCGGGTTGCCGACCCCTGGTATAGTAGTATCGACTAGATACGCTCTTGTACTTGGTATCATCACAGTGGTTGTCAGGTGTAGATCCACCCATGGTGTTTGTTTACATCTATTGTATCCTCTTACGGTGTGTAGTGAATCATGTTTAGCTATTCCTCGTCCTGCAGGGATGATACTTGTAAGAAACTCACTTTATTTGTCCCCATGGAGGCGAGGATTAGTGATTTAGAAGTAGCTAAAACACTGCCGACTGCGGATGGATGTTTGCTGCTAGATAGCTTGCCATATTTTTTTAAGCACCTCTTCCTGAGGGCGTTTCAGTGTTATAACTTCACCTTTATCGTTAGTTTTTAGGCCAAAATGCGTCCGTTCTCCCTTTTCTGTCTACACACTGTGTCTGCTTGTAAGTACTCTGTGATTGTGCGCTGCCGAACATGCTCCTCTGCTCGTAAAACCAGCAATGACACGACGTGACAACGACGCGCTGTCGTGCCTGTAAAAAAAATAAAAAATATGGCAAACCGGTACTTTTCACACAGAGCATACTTGCCAACCCTCCCGGATTTTCCGGGAGACTCCCGAAATTCGGCGCCTCTCCCGAAAATCTCCCGAAATTCAGGGGGAGCTCTAGGCCACGCCGCCTCCAGCTACATGCGGACCTGAGTCCGCTTTCCCACAATATAAAGAACGTCTACAGTAAAGCAGTCCCGTCTGCCGTAAACAGCAATGTTGTGACACTCTTAAACAGGACAATACTGCCATCTAGTGCATTTGATGAAAGCATTTTTGTGCGTGCCACACAGTAATGCATCATCAGAGAGGGTGTTCAGCATGGTTAGAAAAATAGTGACAGAGAATAGAACAAGGATGGACAAGTCAACCCTTAACTCAACAATGAGTAGATGAGTGTTATGTGTGTGTGTATATGTGTAAATAAATGAACACTGAAATTCAAGTATTTCTTTTATTTTTATATATATATATATATATATATATATATATATATATATATATATATATATATATATATATATATATATATATATATATATATCCATCCATGCATTTTCTACCGCTTATTCCCTTCGGGGTCGCAGGGATATATATATATATATATATATATATATATATATATATATATATATATATATATATATATATATATATATATATATATATATATATATATATATACTACTAATAATACCTACTCAGTGGCCTAGTGGTTAGAGTGTCCGTCCTGAGATCGGTAGGTTGGGAGTTCAAATCCCGGCCGAGTCATACCAAAGACTATAAAAATGGGACCCATTACCTCCCTGCTTGGCACTCAGCATCAAGGGTTGGAATTGGGGGTTAAATCACCAAAATGATTCCCGGGCGCGGCCACCGCTGCTGCCCACTGCTCCCCTCACCTCCCAGGGGGTGATCAAGGGTGATGGGTCAAATGCAGAGAATAATTTCGCCACACCTAGTGTGTGTGTGACAATCATTGGTACTTTAACTTTAACTTTAATACAAAACCTTACAATAATGTCTGATTGAATGCTAAAAGTGTTATGACACACCGCCTTAAAAACCGAATGGAATTAAAAAAAATTCTACGGAACAAGACACCCAGAATGTAAATGAAAATAAAGAATGTGGGATTTACAATATTAACTATGAAGGATAAAACACTGAATATTGACAACATATGAACGTCACACACCCTCTCCATCCACATATTTTACAATCAAGCGAAAGGCAACAAAAATGCAACAAACACGACCAAATATGGACGCGGAGGGTAACAAAACCCACCTACTTAGTGATATATGTGATACATCACTAAGCTTTAGAACTTTGTTGTAAAAATGGTTCTTTTCCTCTTTATTCTAGAGGACACGACGTCCATAGTCTCCAAAAACAATTTGAAATGTGGACTCGTCGGACCACAGAACACTTTCACACTTTGTATCAGTCCATCTTAGATGAGCTCGGGCCCAGCGAAGCCGACGGCGTTTCTGGGTGTTGTTGATAAACGGTTTTCGCCTTGCATATGAGAGTTTTAACTTGCACTTACAGATGTAGCGACCAACTGTAGTTACTGACAGTGGGTTTTTTTAAGTTTTTCTGAGCCCATGTGGTGATATCCTTTACACACTGATGTCGCTTTTTGACGCAGTACCGCCTGAGGGATCGAAGGTCACGGGCATTCGATGTTACGTGCAGTGATTTCTCCAGATTCTCTGAACATTTTGATAATATTACGGACCGTAGATGGTAAAATCCCTAAATTTGTCAAGACTTGGTCTGTGGCTTGATTTGTTCTCCCGAGGTGCAAGTGAATTGGACTGGTCAAGGCTTGAAGGTGGGTACATGATTTATTTAAACTATCAAAAAAGGAATAAACGAAAAGCGCGCACAGGGGCGGAGGTACAAACTTGACTAACGAAAACAAAAGACTTGCACGGGGGCAAAAAACTATGAACAACAAAAAAAAACCTAACTGTGGCAATAATAAACAAACTTACTTGGCATGGACATGAAGTGCGCAGAGGTGGACAGAGTGTGACAGGGGGCATAAATGCGGGGTCGTCAGAACGACAAACTGAAAAGAATGAACTTAAATACTATGGACATGATTAGTGAAAGCAGGTGCGTGACTCAAAACGTGAAACAGGTGCGTGACGTGACAGGTGAAAACTAATGGTTGCTATGGTGACAAAACAAAAGTGCACAAAAAGTCCAAAACCCAAAACGAACATGACCAAAACAAAAACATGATCACACAGACATGACAAAATTCCTTGCAATAGCTGGTTGAGAAATGTTGTTCTTAAACTGTTCGACAATTTGCTCACGCATTTGTGGACAAAGTGGTGACCCTCGCCCCATCCTTGTTTGTGAATGACTGAGCATTTCATGGAAGCTGCTTTTATACCCAATCATGGCACCCACCTGTTCCCAATTAGCCTGTTCACCTGTGGGATGTTCCAAATAAGTGTTTGATGAGCATTCCTCAACTTTCTCAGTCCTTTTTGCCACATGTGCCAGCTTTTTTGAAACATGTTGCAGGCATCAAATTCCAAATTGTCATG
The DNA here is from genome assembly GCF_033978685.3 of Nerophis lumbriciformis. Lineage (NCBI taxonomy): Eukaryota > Metazoa > Chordata > Actinopteri > Syngnathiformes > Syngnathidae > Nerophis > Nerophis lumbriciformis. The sequence goes on along the minus strand of NC_084583.2, from coordinate 23,713,227 downwards.
TCTGTGTAATCATGTTTTCTTTTAAGTCATGTTTTTGTTTAGTTAGAGGAATCTTTAGTTTCTGGCTTTTCACTCCCTTGTCTTGTTTGCATGATTACCCATTAGTTTCACCTGTTCCACGTTTGGACTCATTGTGCACTCTTGTTTGTCACCATAGCAACCATTAGTTTTCACCTGTCACATCACGCACCTGTTTCACGTTTTGAGTCACCCACCTGTTTTCGTTAATCATGTCTGTGTTATTTAAGCTTTTCATTTTCTGTTGTTCGTCCTGGAGTCATAGCCTTTCTCACCCTGCTATCCTCGCGTTTCAAGCCCTGTTCACGATCCCATGCCACAGTAAGTTTGTTTATCAAGCCACAGTTAGTGTTTTGTTTAATTGTTCATAGTTTCTGCCAATGTGCAAGTTTTGTGGTTATAGTCTAGTTTTGTACCTCCGCCCCTGTGCGCGCCTTTTGTTTGATCCTTTCTTTGTAGTTATAGTGTTAAATAAATCATGTACCCACCTTCAAGCCATGTCCGATCCAAATTCTCTTGCATCTTGGGAAAACAAAAACTCCACAGTCCAAGTCATGACACAAATGAGCTCATGTTTGCAAAAAAATAAAGTTTTCCAGTTCGAACGTTAAATATCTTGTCTTTGCAGTCCATTCAATTGAATATAAGTTGAAAAGGATTTGCAAATCATTGTATTCCGTTTTTATTTACCATTTACACAACGTGCCGACTTCACTGCTTTTGGCTTTTGTGTCTTGTTAACTGAAGGGGTGGCCTCTACTACACCAGTTTTTCAGAATCCTTCAGTTTATCGAAACATAATGATCATTCGTTTGTCATGAGTTAATCAGACAACGCACATAGAGTAAGTGCATTGACGACACTGAAGTATATGCATATTCAATTTGTACAGTATTGTCCTTTGAAAAGATACAGAGTCATCAACATGACTGCTGAAATGTGAAGAGTGGTGACATACTGTATTATATTCATATGGAGTTGTTCTTCAGCACTGGGACATGCTTGCTCGCCAAAAACCCGAACAACACGTGTTACACGTCTGCCGTGTTCAAGATTATATGAGATTTGATTTGATTTGATATATTTTTATTTCAAATATGCAAAAAAAAAAAAAGAGCAAGCCTGATCCAACACAGTGCTACAGTCTTAACAGCCATTATAACACAATGAAAACAATGGGGAATAAAAAACTAACTTTTTGAATGCACTACAAAGACAAGATATTTGATGTTCAAACTCATAAACATTATGTTTTTTTTGCAAATAATAATTAACTTAGAATTTTATGGCTGCAACACGTGCCAAAGTAGTTGGGAAAGGGCATGTTCACCACTGTGTTACATGGCCTTTTCTTTTAACAACACTCAATAAACGATTGGGAACTGAGGAGACTAATTGTTGAAGCTTTGAAAGTGGAATTCTTTCCCATTCTTGTTTTATGTAGAGCTTCAGTCGTTCAACAGTCCGGGGGTCTCCGCTGTCGTATTTTACGCTTCATAATGCGCCACACATTTTCGATGGGAGACAGGTCTGGACTGCAGGCGGGCCAGGAAAGTACCCGCACTCTTTTTTTTACGAAGCCACGCTGTTGTAACACGTGCTGAATGTGGCTTGGCATTGTCTTGCTGAAATAAGCAGGGGCGTCCATGAAAAAGACGGCGCTTAGATGGCAGCATATGTTGTTCCGAAACCTGTATGTACCTTTCAGCATTAATGGTGCCTTCACAGATGTGTAAGTTACCCATGCCTTGGGCACTAATGCACCCCCATACCATCACAGATGCTGGCTTTTCAACTTTGCGTCGATAACAGTCTGGATGGTTCGCTTCCCCTTTGGTCCGGATGACACGAAGTCGAATATGTTGTGTTTACTGAGAGAGGTGACGGCAAACAGACACCAGGGGGCAGTATATACAATTATTTTATATATATATATATATATATATATATATATATATATATATATATATATATATATATACTGTATATATATATATATAATAATTCTATATATATATATATATAATAATAATAACAAACACTACTGAACTAGGGAAATGGAGTGTGAACTAGAATACAAGAGTGTGTGGTGTAAGACTATGTGTGTAGTTAGCTGAAGTGTGTGTTACCAACGTGTTGAACGAGATATGAGGAAGTCCATGGGGCAGGCAGGTTATCCGGGGCGAGAGAGAGGTGTCGGAATCCAGGGGCGAGCAAGAGGTCGAGGAACGAAGGAAGCAGTCAGAGTCCAGAGGGAGATCCAGGGGAAAATGAGACGCACAGCTCGCTTTCCAGGCGACGGAGGGTACTGCGGAGACACGGGAGAAGACAAGGGACAAATCAAGGCACGGAGAGGAAACACGAATATAGCATAAAGCTTGTTGCTTACGGTACACCATGAGAAAACTAAGTTCCCGCGCCGATCCTTGGGTCCACTGGTCCTTTATTGATGCTTGCCCTCATCAGACCCAGGAGTGTAGATTGCCGGTGAGTGATTGCAGCTTGCGGCTGCTGCAGGGCGGGGACGTGCGCGGCGCGTCCCTGGATGTGCGCACCCGTGGGCGTGTCCCGAGGTGCGCACAGACGGATGAGCGGCGTTGGCAGGAGCCTGAGCCGTAACAGAATATTTCCAAAAACAATTTGAAATGTGGACTCGTCAGACCACAGAACACTTTTCCACTTTGCATGAGTCCATCTTAGATGATCTCGGGCCCAGAGGGAAACGTCACAATATGTTTTCAGTTATTTCACCTTTTTTTGTTAAGTGCATAACTCCACATGTGTTCATTCATAGTTGTGATGCCTTCAGTGACAATCTACAATGTAAATAGTCATGAAAATAAATGAAGGTGTGTCCAGACTTTTGGCCTGTACAGTACATCTCGATATAGATTTTAAGCCATATCACCCAATCCTTAATACAGTGATAAATCATCTTAATACTTTTGACAGTTAATGATATTGTTACTAGAAATTGGGGAAGAATTCATCCACTTTATATGGTTTTCAATGAGAAACGCTGTTTTGAAAATGAAAACCACTGGGAAACAATCGTATTGAGGTGGGCGGAGACTGAATCAGTATGCGCCACCAGGGATGGTGCTGAGAAATACCCTCGGGACAGTTTTTTTTGGCTTTTGTTTTGTTTAGCGTTACGTGAATAGGCCCCTAACTCTGCCCCGTGAAGCTTCTTACATCTTCAAATTAGATGTACCTTGCAAGAATACACGGAAGCTTAATAATCCACCATAACAAAGTGTGACAATAGATCTGATCTGTGGAGTTAAAGCAATGTCCAAACATAAAGCAGTTTAAAAAGAAGTACCGTATTTTCCGCACTATAAGGCGCACCTAAAAACCACAAATTTTCTCAAAAGCTGACAGTGCGCCTTATAACCCGGTGCGCTTTATATATGGATTAATATTAAGATTCATTTTCATAAAGTTTCGGTCTCGCAACTTCGGTAAACAGCCGCCATCTTTTTTCCCGGTAGAACAGGAAGCGCTTCTTCTTCTACGCAAGCAACCGCCAAGGTAAGCACCCGCCCCCATAGAACAGGAAGCGCTTCTTCTTCTACTGTAAGCAACCACCCGCCCACGTAGAAGAAGAAAAAGCGCACGGATATCACCGTACGTTTCATTTCCTTTGTGTGTTTACATCTGTAAAGACCACAAAATGGCTCCTACTAAGCGACAGGGATCCGGTTCATGAAAAGACGCAATCTCTCCATCCGCACACGGATTACTATTTCACAGCAACTGATATTCTTGTGAACCGCACTGTGGATACAACGGGAGCACGTACGGTGAATATTCGCACCACAGGGAATGAGAAGTCATCCTTCACTGTGGTTCTAGCTTGCCATGCTAATGGCCAGAAACTTCCACCCATGGTGATATTCAAAAGGAAGACCTTGCCAAAAGAGACCTTTCCAGCCGGCGTCATCATAAAAGCTAACTCGAAGGGATGGATGAAGAAAAGATGAGCGAGTGGTTAAGGTAAGTTTAAGTTTACGCGAAGAGGCCGGGTGGCTTTTTTCACACAGCTCCGTCCATGTTGATATACGTATGTTTGTGATTGCACATTTGCGTACATTTTGGGAGTGAACAGAGTTGTTAGAACGCTGGTTTTTAATATATTATTAAAGTTTGACTGACCTATCTGACTGTTTTTTTGACATTCCTTTAGCGCAGTTAGATGCGGCTTACAACACGGGGCGGCTTATTGGTGGACAAAGTTTTGAAATATGCCGTTCATTGAAGGCGCGGCTTATAACCCAGGGCGCCTTATGGTGCGGAAAATACGGTATAGGCACATGGTATTCCAGAGGTACAGAGATGAAGAAGGGCTTTGATTTGATTTGATTTTGGCTTGTTTGTGTTACAAAAGACTGTGGGGTTGCCCATTGAGGCAGTGATGCTGCTGCTGTGGCATGATGCCATTTCCATGATCACTAGTGGTAATGGTGTGGCTATGTATGTGTGTAGTGTGCATATGTATGGATATATTTATCATTTATGTACAAACCCCGTTTCCATATGAGTTGGGAAATTGTGATAGATGTAAATATAAACGGAATACAATGATTTGCAAATCCTTTTCAACCCATATTCAGTTGAATATCAGAATCAGAATCAGAATCAGCTTTATTGTCATTACGCAAGGTAACGAGATTGAGGCCATTCCATACAGTGCGATGTGTGCATGCTAGAAAAACAATGTGCAAATATATAAAAATATAAAAAATGTAGAAGTGCAATGAATATGGTGTGAAATGAATATATACATGAAAAAAACAACAACAAAAAACAAAAACAGGGTGGTTGGTGGAATGGGTTATTGCACCGAAGAGAAGGCAGTTATGAGGGACAATGGGGCAGTCCGTTCAGGATGGTTATGGCCCTGGGGAAGAAGCTGTTCTTTAGCCTGTTTGTTTTGGTTTTAATGCACCTGTAGCGCTTCCCAGAGGGCAGCAGGTGGAACAGGTCAGAGCCAGGGTGGGTGCTGTCCTTGATGATGGCACTGGCTCTGTTGAGGCAGCGGGAGGTGTAGATGTCCGTCAGAGAGGGGAGAGGGCGGCCGATGATCTTCTGAGCCGTCTTGACCACTCTTTGCAGCCTCTCCCTGTCTGCTGCAGTGCAGCTGCCGTACCATACCGTAATACAGTAGGTCAGCAGGCTCTCGATGGACGAGCGGTAGAAGGTCAGCAGCAGGTCAGGCTTCAGGTTGTACTTCCCGAGGACTCTAAGGAAGTGTAGCCGCTGCTGAGCCTTCTTGATGATTGATGTGGTGTTGACTGTCCAGGAGAAGTCATTAGAGATGTGGACTCCAAGGTACCTGAAGGTGTGGACCCTCTCTACACGCTCGCCGTTGATGTAGAGGGGGGCAGGGTCGGTGCTGCTCCTCCTGAAGTCGACGATGATCTCTCTGGTCTTGCTGGTGTTGAGAGCGAGGTTGTTCTCCGAAGACCAGGCCGTCAGCTTCAGGACCTCCTCTCTGTAGGCAGCCTCGTCACCCCTGGAGATGAGCCCGACCACTGTGGTATCGTCGGCGAACTTGACGGTAAGGTTGTCACTGTGGGCCGGACTGCAGTCATGGGTGTAAAGGCAGTAGAGGAGGGGGCTCAGCACACAGCCCTGTGGGGAGCCGATGCTCAGCGTGCGGGAGGATGAGAGGTGCGGGCCAAGTCTCACATTCTGGGGTCGGTCCGTTAGGAAGTCCCTTATCCAGGCGTTTGTGAGAGGGGGGAGGCCAAGAGAATATGCTACAAAGACAACATATTTGATGTTCAAACTGATAAACTTTTTTTTTTTTTTTTGCAAATAATCATTAACTTTAGAATTTGATGGCAGCAACACGTGACAAAGAAGTTGGGAAAGGTGGCAATAAATACTGATAAAGTTGAGGAATGCTCATCAAACACTTATTTGGAACATCCCACAGGTGTGCAGGCTAATTGGGAACAGGTGGGTGCCATGATTGGGTACAAAAACAGCTTTCCCAAAAAATGCTCAGTCTTTCACAAGAAAGGATGGGGCGAGGTACACCCCTTTGTCCACAACTGCGTGAGCAAATAGTCAAACAGTTTAAGAACAACGTTTCTCAAAGTGCAATTGCAAGACATTTAGGGATTTCAACGTCTACGGTCCATAATATCATCAAAAGGTTCAGAGAATCTGGAGAAATCACTCCACGTAAGCGGCATGGCCGGAAACCAACATTGAATGACCGTGACCTTCGATCCCTCAGACGGCACTGTATCAAAAACCGACATCAATCTCTAAAGGATATCACCACATGGGCTCAGGAACACTTCAGAAAACCACTGTCACTAAATACAGTTGGTCGCTACACTCTTAGAAATAAAAGTGCTAAGTAGAACCATATAAGGTTCTTCAGCTCGTCCTCATAGGAGAACCCTTTTTGGCTCCAGGTAGAACCTTTTTATAAAGGTTCCACCTGGAACCCTTTTGGAGGGTTCTACCTAGAACTGTGTGTGTAAGGTTCCACCCAGAACCCCCCATGAGAGGTTCTACAAAGAACACACGCAGGGAGTTCCACTAAGAACCCTTTCATGTTTCAAGGGTTTCATCTAGAACCCACACAGGGAGTTCCACTAAGAACCCTTTCGTATTTCAAGGGTTTCATCTAGAACCCACACAGGGAGTTCCACTAAGAACCCTTTTGTATTTCAAGACTTTCAACTAGAACCCACGCAGGGAGTTCCACTAAAACCCTTTCAGGTTTCAAGGGTTTCATCTAGAACCCACACAGGGAGTTCCACAAAGAACTCTTTCATGTTTCAAGGGTTTCATCTAGACCTGACACAGGGGGTTCTAAAAACATCCCTTTTCAAAGGTTTTCACCGATAACCGTCTTGTCTTCTGAGGGTTCTATAAAGAACCATATTGTATTCTACAGATCAGTTTAGTTCATATTATATTGTGGTCATTTATCATGTTGACATTGAACAAACATTCAAAACATTTTAATGAGAAAAACATTTATTTAAAGATAGGCACCATTATTGGCAAATGTTATCAGGAAGTCATTCCCTGGTGACACAGGATCTTACCCATGCTTTCAACAATCCCTGAAGAACTCTTTCTTCCAAAAACAGTTCTCTGGATCAAAATAGTTCTTACTGGAACCCTTAGTGTTAGTGAGAACCCTTTTAAAACCAATTATTCAGAAAAGGGGTTTTAAAGGGTTCTCTGGATCAAAATGGTTCTTACTGGAACCATTAGCGTTACCAAGAACCCTTGAAAAACCCTTTCTTCGGGAAAGGGTTTTTCAGAAGCAAATGGTTCCAGTTAGAACCTCAGCCCTTGTAGAAGAACCCTTTTAGAACCCTTATTTCTAAGAGTGTACATCTGTAAGTGCAAGTTAAAGCTCTACTATGCAAAGCGAAAGCCATTTATCAACAACATCCAGAAACGCCGCCGGCTTCTCTGGGCCCGAAATCATCTAAGATGGACTCATGCAAAGTGGAAAAGTGTTCTGTGGTCTGACGAGTCCACATTTCAAATAGTTTTTGGAAATATTCGACATCGTGTCATCCGGACCAAAGGGGAAGCGAACCATCCAGACTGTTATCGACGCAAAGTTGAAAAGCCAGCATCTGTGATGGTATGGGGGTGCATTAGTGCCCAAGGCATGGGTAACTTACACATCTGTGAAGGCACCATTAATGCTGAAAGGTACATACAGGTTTTGGAACAACATATGCTGCCATCTCAGCGCCGTCTTTTTCATGGACGCCCCTGCTTATTTCAGCAAGACAATGCCAAGCCACATTCAGCACGTGTTACAACAGCGTGGCTTCGTAAAAAAAAGAGTGCGCGTACTTTCCTGGCCCGCCTGCAGTCCAGACCTGTCTCCCATCGAAAATGTGTGGCGCATTATGAAGCCTAAAATACGACAACGGAGACCCCCGGACTGTTGAGCGACTGAAGCTCTACATAAAACAAGAATGGGAAAGAATTCCACTTTCAAAGCTTCAACAATTAGTTTCCTCAGTTCCCAATCGTTTATTGAGTGTTGTTAAAAGAAAAGGTGATGTAACACAGTGGTGAACATGCCCTTTCTCAACTACTTTAGCATGTGTTGCAGCCATGAAATTCTAAGTTAGTTATTATTTGCAAAAAAAAAAAAATAAAGTTTATGAGTTTGAACATCAAATATGTTGTCTTTGTAGTGCATTCAATTGGTGGAAAAGGATTTGCAAATCATTGTATTCCGTTTTTATTTACATCTAGCACAATTTCCCAACTCATATGGAAACGGGGTTTGTACTTTGTATAGTTAAAGACTTTCGGTCATTTGAAAACATCACTGCACATCATAATGGCAGCTACAGTTTCCATCTTATAGATCGAAAAAAAAATGTACAGGTAAAAGCCAGTAAATTAGAATATTTTGAAAAACTTGATTTATTTCAGTAATTGCATTCAAAAGGTGTAACTTGTACATTATATTTATTCATTGCACACAGACTGATGCATTCAAATGTTTATTTCATTTAATTTTGATGATTTGAAGTGGCAACAAATGAAAATCCAAAATTCCGTGTGTCACAAAATTAGAATATTACTTAAGGCTAATACAAAAAAGGGATTTTTAGAAATGTTGGCCAACTGAAAAGTATGAAAATGAAAAATATGAGCATGTACAATACTCAATACTTGGTTGGAGCTCCTTTTGCCTCAATTACTGCGTTAATGCGGCGTGGCATGGAGTCGATGAGTTTCTGGCACTGCTCAGGTGTTATGAGAGCCCAGGTTGCTCTGATAGTGGCCTTCAACTCTTCTGCGTTTTTGGGTCTGGCATTCTGCATCTTCCTTTTCACAATACCCCACAGATTTTCTATGGGGCTAAGGTCAGGGGAGTTGGCGGGCCAATTTAGAACAGAAATACCATGGTCCGTAAACCAGGCACGGGTAGATTTTGCGCTGTGTGCAGGCGCCAAGTCCTGTTGGAACTTGAAATCTCCATCTCCATAGAGCAGGTCAGCAGCAGGAAGCATGAAGTGCTCTAAAACTTGCTGGTAGACGGCTGCGTTGACCATGGATCTCAGGAAACAGAGTGGACCGACACCAGCAGATGACATGGCACCCCAAACCATCACTGATGGTGGAAGCTTTACACTAGACTTCAGGCAACGTGGATCCTGTGCCTCTCCTGTCTTCCTCCAGACTCTGGGACCTCGATTTCCAAAGGAAATGCAAAATTTGCATGGTTGGGTGATGGTTTGGGGTGCCATGTCATCTGCTGGTGTCGGTCCACTCTGTTTCCTGAGATCCAGGGTCAACGCAGCCGTCTACCAGCAAGTTTTAGAGCACTTCATGCTTCCTGCTGCTGACCTGCTCTATGGAGATGGAGATTTCAAGTTCCAACAGGACTTGGCGCCTGCACACAGCGCAAAATCTACCCGTGCCTGGTTTACGGACCATGGTATTTCTGTTCTAAATTGGCCCGCCAACTCCCCTGACCTTAGCCCCATAGAAAATCTGTGGGGTATTGTGAAAAGGAAGATGCAGAATGCCAGACCCAAAAACGCAGAAGAGTTGAAGGCCACTATCAGAGCAACCTGGGCTCTCATAACACCTGAGCAGTGCCAGAAACTCATCGACTCCATGCCACGCCGCATTAACGCAGTAATTGAGGCAAAAGGAGCTCCAACCAAGTATTGAGTATTGTACATGCTCATATTTTTCATTTTCATACTTTTCAGTTGGCCAACATTTCTAAAAATCCCTTTTTTGTATTAGCCTTAAGTAATATTCTAATTTTGTGACACACGGAATTTTGGATTTTCATTTGTTGCCACTTCAAATCATCAAAATTAAATGAAATAAACATTTGAATGCATCAGTCTGTGTGCAATGAATAAATATAATGTACAAGTTACACCTTTTGAATGCAATTACTGAAATAAATCAAGTTTTTCAAAATATTCTAATTTACTGGCTTTTACCTGTATTTGGGAATGTCCGGCGGGCCAGATTGAAAAGCTTAATTTGTCCAGGTCTGTTATATAGAGTAGTGTGGGGTTAAAGTCCTGACTTACAGTGTAGTGCTGCTGTACGCTTAAAATCCCTGTGTTTGGCCCACGGCCCATTGGCACATTTTCCCTTGGTGCCTTTGGGCACCGCTGGTCTAAACATTACAAAATGCCACAATTTCAGACATTTTTAATACTCAGCTCTGGAAGTCTTCGGCAATTTCCATAGCTTCACGACTCGGACCATATCAGCAAATCAGTCATACCGGAAATACCTCATTAATAGAAAGAGATGAGCTGTTTATTATTCACAATCCCTATGTACAGGGCCGGCCCGTGGCATAGGCCGTATAGGCAAATGCTAAGGGCGCCGTCCATCAGGGGGCGCCACGCCAGTGCCACAAATGTTGGGGAAAAAAAAAAAAAAAAAAAAAAGTTGGTACTATTATTTCTAAATACAAAAAATAATCCCACGTTAATTAAAATGCAAAGTAAAGCCTATTTAATAGAAATATTATTAGTTACAACATTACGCCCCCGCACGGTGCGCCCCCTCCCTTCCCGTATCATGACTCTTTTTGGACGTCACCACATCAAAAAATCAACACAAGATGTCAAAACGGCCAAAACTGTCAGGTGCCCAGGGAAGAAAAAAGAGAAAAGAAGAGGAGGAGAAACGAGAAAAGACAGAGGTAGCAGGTAGGT